>NW_027308993.1:0-55000 GCF_047496885.1 Scyliorhinus torazame
GTGGGAGGGGCGTGAGGGGGAGGAGGAGGGGCGTGAGAGGGAGGGGCGTGAGGGGGGAGGGGGAGGGGTGTGAGGGGGAGGGGGAGGGGTGTGAGGGGGAGGAGCATGAGGGGGAGGGGGAGGTGCGTGAGGGGGAGGGGCATGAGGGTTGCGAGGTGCATGAGGGGTATTGTGGGAGGGGCGTGAGGGGGAGGGGCGTGAGGGGGAGGGGCGTGAGGGGGAGGGGCGTGAGGGTGGCGAGGTGCGTGAGGGGTATTGTGGGAGGGACGTGAGGGGGAGGAGGAGGGGCGTGAGGGGGAGGGGCGTGAGGGGGAGGGGGAGGGGTGTGAGGGGGAGGGGTGTGAGGGGGAGGAGCGTGAGGTGGAGGGGCGTGAGGGTGGCGAGGTGCATGAGGGGTATTGTGGGAGGGGCGTGAGGGGGGAGGAGCGTGAGGGGTAGGGGCGTGAGGGGGAGGGGGGAGGGGCTTGAGGGGGAGGGGGAGGGGCGTGAGTGGGAGGGGCGTGAGGGGGAGGGGCGTGAGGGGGAGGAGCATTAGGGGGAGGAGCATGAGAAGGGGAGGGGCGTGAGGGGGAGGGGCGTGGGGGGGAGGGTCGTGAGGGGGAGGGGCATGTGTGGGTGGGGCGTGAGGGTGGGGAGATGCGTGAGGGGGGAGGGGGAGGGGGTGAGAGGGAGGGGCGTGAGGGGGAGTGGCGAGAGGGGGGAGGGGCGTGAGTGGTGAGAGGGAGAGGGGCGGGAGGGGAGGGGGAGGGACGGGGGAGGGGGAGGGACGGGGGAGGGGGAGGGGCATGAGGGGGAGGGTTGACAGGGGAGGGGCGTGAGGGGGAGGGGCGGGAGGCGTGAGGGGGAGGGGGAGGGGCAAGGGGGAGGGGTGAGGGGGATGGACGGGAGGGGGAGGGGCGGGAAGGGGAGGGGCGGGAAGGGGAGGGGCGTGAGGGGGAGGGGAGGAGGAGGGGCGGGAGGGGTGAGGGGGAGGGGCGAGAGGGGGAGGGTCGTGAGGGGCGAGAGGGGGGAGGGGCGAGAGGGGAGGGGCGAGAGGGGGAGGGGCGTGAGGGGGAGGGGCGAGAGGGGAGGGGCGTGAGGGGGAGAGGCGAGAGGGGGAGGGGCGAAAGGGGGAGGGGCGTGAGGGGGTGGGGCGAGAGGGGGAGGGGCGAGGGGGAGGGGCGAGATGGGCCAGAGGGGGGGGCGTGAGGGGGAGGGGCGAGAAGGGGAGGGGGATGGGCGAGAGGGGAGGGGCCAGACGGGTGAGGGGGGTGAGGGGGAGGGGGGGAGGGGGAGGGGAACAGGTGTGAGGGGGAGAGGCGAGAGGGGGAGGGGCGAGAGGGGAGAGGGGGAGGGGCGTGAGGGAGAGGGGGAGGGGCGAGATGGGGAGGGGGAGGGACGGGAGAGGCGTGAGGGGAGGGGGAGGGGCAAGAGGGGAGGGGCGAGAGGGGGAGGGGCAAGAGGGTTGGGGAGGGGCAAGAGAGTTGAGGGAGAGGGGCAAGAGGGGGAGGGGCGTGCGGGGGAGAGGCGGGAGGGGGAGGGGCGAAAGGGGGAGGGGCGGAGGGGGTGGAGGGGAGGAGGGGGGAGGGGAGAGGGAGGAAGGGGGAGGAGGGGGGAAGGGGAGGGGGAGGAGGGGCGGGAGGGGGGGTCGTGAGGGGCGAGAGGGTGAGGGGGAGGAGCGTGAGGGGGAGGGGCGAGAGGGTTGAGGGGGAGGGGCAAGAGGGGGAGGGGGAGGGGCGAAAGGGGGAGGGACGTGAGGGGGAGGGGTGAGAGGGGGAGGGGCGTGAGGGGGAGAGGCGAGAGGGGGAGAGGCGGGAGGGGGAGGGGCGAAAGGGGGAGTGGCGTGAGGGGGAGGGGCGTGAGGTGGAGGGGCGAGAGGGGAGGAGCGTGAGAGGGAGGGGCGAGAGGGTTGAGGGGGAGGGGCGTGAGGGGGAGGGGCGAGAGGGGGGTGGGGGAGGGGAGGAGCGTGAGGGGGAGGGGCGAGAGGGGGAGGGGCGTGAGGGGTAGGGGCGAGAGGGGGAGGGATGGGAGGGGGAGGGGCGAGAGGGTGAGGGGTGAGAGGGGGAGGGGAGGGGCGAGAGGGGAGGAGCGTGAGGGGGAGGGGCGAGAGGGGGAGGAGCGAGAGCGGGAGGGGCGAGAGGGTTGAGGGGGAGGGGCGTGAGGGGGAGGGGCGAGAGGGGGAGGGGAGAGGCGAGAGGGAGAGGTGTGAGTGTGAGGGGGAGGGGCGTGAGGGGGAGGGGCGAGATGGGGAGGGGCGTGAGGGGAGGTGGGAGAGGGGAGGGACGGGAGGGGGAGGGACGGGAGAGGCGGGAGGGGGAGGGGCGAGAGGGGGAGGGGCGTGAGGGAGAGGGGTGAGGGGGAGGAGCGTGAGGGGGTGGGGCGTGAGGGGGAGGGGTGAGAGGGGGAGGGGCGAGAGGGGGAGGGGCGTGAGGGGGACGGGGTGGGGCTTGAGGGGGAGCGGCGAGAGGGGAGGGGCAAGAGGGGGGCGAGAGGGGGAGGGGCGTGAGGGGGAGGGGAGGGGCGAGAGTGGGGGGCGTGAGGGGTAGGGGCGAGAGGGGGAGGGATGGGAGGGGGAGGGGCGAGAGGGTGAGGGGTGAGAGGGGGAGGGGAGGGGCGAGAGGGGTGGAGCGTGAGGGGGAGGGGCGAGAGGGGGAGGGGCGAGAGCGGGAGGGGCGAGAGGGTTGAGGGGAGGGGCGTGAGGGGGAGGGGCGAGAGGGGAGGGGCGAGAGGGAGAGGTGTGAGGGGGAGGGGGAGGGGCGTGAGGGGGAGGGGCGAGATGGGGAGGGGCGAGAGGGTTGAGATGGAGGGGCGTGAGGGGGAGGGGCGAGAGGGGGAGGGGAGAGGCGAGAGGGAGAGGTGTGAGTGTGAGGGGGAGGGGCGTGAGGGGGAGGGGCGAGATGGGGAGGGGCGTGAGGGGAGGGGGGAGAGGGGAGGGACGGGAGGGGGAGAGGCGGGAGGGGGAGGGGCGAGAGGGGTGAGGGGGAGGGAGAGGGGCAGGGGCGTGAGGGGGAGGGATGTGAGGGGGAGGAGCCTGAGGGGGAGGGGGAGGGGTGAGAGGGGGAGGAGGGGGGAGGGGCGTGAGGGGGAGGGACGTGAGGGGCAGGAGCGTGAGGGGCAGGACCGTGAGCGGGAGGGACGTGAGGGGGAGGAGGGGGAGGGGGAGGGGCGTGAGGGGGAGGGGCGTGAGGGGGAGGGACGTGAGGGGAGGAGGAGGGGCGTGAGGGGGAGGGGCGTGAGGGGGAGGTGCGTGAGGGTGGCGAGGTGCGTGAGGGGTATTGTGGGTGGGGCGTGAGGGGGACGAGGAGGGGCGTGAGGGGGGAGGGTGAGGGGGAAGGGGGAGAGGCGTGAGGGGGAGGGGGGAGGGGCGTGAGGGGGAGGAGCATGAGGGGGAGGGGCGTGATGGGGAGGTGCGTGAGGGGGGAGGGGGAGGGCGTGAGGCGGGTGGGGGGGTGAGGGGAAGGGTCGTGAGGGGGGAGGGGCGAGAGGGGGAGGGGCGAGAGGGGGGCGTAAGGGGGAGGGGGAGGGGCGTGAGGGTGGTGAGGTGCGTGAGGGGAGGGGGAGGGGCGTGAGGGGGAGGAGCATGAGGGGGAGGGGCGTGAGGTGGAGGTGCGTGAGGGGGAGGGGCGTGAGGGGGAGGAGCATGAGGGGGAGGGGCATGAGGGGGAGCTGCGTGAGGGGGAGGGGGAGGGGCGTGAGGGTGGCGAGGTGCGTGAGGGGTATTGTGGGAGGGGCGTGAGGGGGAGGGGCGAGAGGGGGATGGGCGAGGGGGAGGGGCGTGAGGGGGAGGTGGGGGAGGGGGAGGGCGTGATGGGGAGGGGCGTGAGGGGGAGTGGGAGGTGCGTGAGGGGGAGGGGCGTGAGGGGGAGGGGCGTGAGGGGGAGGGGCGTGAGGGGGAGGGACGTGAGGGGAGGAGGGGCGTGAGGGGGAGGGGGAGGGGCGTGAGGGGGAGGGACGTGAGGGTGGCGAGGTGCGTGAGGGGTATTGTGGGTGGGGCGTGAGGGGGACGAGGAGGGGCGTGAGGGGGGAGGGTGAGGGGGAAGGGGGAGGGGCGTGAGGGGGAGGGGGAGGGGCGTGAGGGGGAGGAGCATGAGGGGGGAGGGGGAGGGCGTGAGGGGGGTGGGGGGTGAGGGGAAGGGGCGTGAGGGGGAGGGGTGAGGGGGAGGGGCGTGAGGGGGAGGTGCGTGAGGGGGAGGGGGAGGGCGTGAGGGGGAGGGGCGTGAGGGGGGGGGTGGGGGGGGGGTGAGGGGAAGGGGCGTGGGGGGGAGGGGCGAGAGGGGGAGGGGCGAGAGGGGGAGGGGCGTAAGGGGGAGGGGCGTGAGGGTGGTGAGGTGCGTGAGGGGTATTGTGGGAGCGGCGGGAGGGGGAGGGACGTGAGGGGGAGGGGAGGGGCGTGAGGGGGAGGTGAGGGGGAGGGGCGTAGTGGGGAGGGGCGTGAGGGGGAGGGGCGAGGAGGAGGGGCTTGAGGGGGTGGGGCGTGAGGGTGGGGAGGTGCGTGAGGGGGAGGGGGAGGGCGAGAGGGGGAGGGGGTGAAGGGAGGAAGGGGGAGGGCGTGAGGGGGAGGGGCGTGAGGGGGAGGGGCGAGAGGGGGAGGGGCATGAGGGGGAGGGGCATGAGGGGAGGGGTGTGGGGGGGAGGGGCAAGAATGGCGAGAGGGGGAGGGGCGAGAGGGGGAGGGGCGGAGGGGGAGGGGGATAGGCGGAGGGGGAGGGGGAGGAACGGGGAGGGGGAAGGGGAGGGGCGTGAGGGGGTAAGGGGAGGGGGAGGGGCAAGTGGGGGAGGGGATGGCGGTGAGGGGGAGGAGCGTGAGGGGGAGGCGGTGAGGGGGAGGGGTGAGAGGGGGAGGGGCGTGAGGGGGAGGGGGGTGAGAGGGAGGGACGAGAGGGGGAGGGGCGAGAGGGGTGAGGGGGAGGGATGAGAGGGGGAGGGACGAGAGGGGGAGGGGCTAGAGGGGGAGGGGTGAGGGGAGGGACGAGAGGGGGAGGGGCGAGAGGGGGAGGGGGAGGGGCTAGAGGGAGGGGCGTGAGGGAGAGGGGTGAGGGGGAGGAGGGGGAGGGGCGTGAGGGAGAGGGGGGAGGGGCGTGAGGGGGGAGGGGCGTGAGGGAGAGGGGGGAGGGGCGTGAGGGGGAGGGGCGAGAGGGGAGGGGAGGGGCGTGAGGGGGAGGAGCGAGGGGTGTGAGGGGTAGGGGTGAGAGGGGGAGGGGCGTGAGGGAGAAGGGTGAGGGGGGAGCGTGAGGGGGAGGGGTGAGAGGGGCAGGGGAGGGGCGAGAGGGGGAGGAGCGTGAGGGGGAGGGGCGAGAGGGGAGGGGGAGGGGAGGGGCGAGAGGGGGAGGGGAGAGAGGGGGAGGGGCGTGAGGGGGAGGGGCGTGAGGGACGGGCGGGAGGTGGAGGGGCGAGAGGGGGAGGGGAGGGGGGAGAGAGGGGGAGGGGCATGAGGGGGAGGAGAGGGGCGAGGGGGAGGGGCGTGAGGGTTTGAGCGTGAGGGGGAGGGGCGAGAGGGGTGAGGGGAACGGGCGAGAGGGTTGAGGGAGGGGAAGGGGCGAGAGGGGGAGGGGCGTGAGGGGGAGGGTCATGAGGGGGAGGGGCGAGAAGGTGAGGGGCGGGAGGGGCGAGAGGGGAGGAGCGTGAGTGGGAGGGGCGTGAGGGGGAGGGGCGAGAGCGGGAGGGGCGAGAGGGTTGAGGGGGAGGGGCAAGAGGGGGAGGGGCGAGAGGGGGAGGGGAGGGGCGAGAGGGAGAGGTGTGAGGGTGAGGGGGAGGGGCGTGAAGGGGAGAGGCGAGGGAGGAGGGGCGAAAGGGGGAGGGGCGAGAGGGGGAGGGGCGAGAGGGGGAGGGGCGTGAGGGGGAGGGGCGAGGGGGAGGGGCGAGGGGGAGGGCGGGGAGGGGCGAGAGGGGAAGGGGCGAGAGGGAGAGGTGTGAGGGGGAGGGGCGTGAGGGGGAGAGGCGTGAGGGGGAGGGGCGGAAGTGGGAGGGGCGTGAGGGGGAGGGGCGAGAGGGGGAGGGGTGAGAGGGGGAGGGGCGTGAGGGGGAGGGGCGAAGGGGAGGGACGTGAGGGGAGGGGCGAGATGGGCGAGAGGGGGAGGGGCGAGAGTGGGAGCGGGATGGGCGAGAGGGGGAGGGGCCAGAGGGGAGAGGGGGAGGGGCGTGAGGGGAGAGGGGGAGGGGCGTGAGGGAGAGGGGGAGGGGCGGGATGGGGATGGGCGTGAGGGGAGCGGCGTGAGGGGAGGGGGAGAGGGGTGGGGGAGTCACGGGAGAGGCGTGAGGGGGAGGGGCGAGAGGGGGAGGGAGAAGGGGCAGGGCCGTGAGGGGGAGGGACGGGAGGGGGGTGAGGGGGGGCATGAGGGGGTGGGGGAGGGGCGTGAGGGGGAGGGGTGAGAGGGGGAGGAGCGTGAGGGGGAGGGGCGTGAGGGGGAGGGAAGTGAGGGGGGAGGGACGTGTGGGGGAGGGGAGGTGGAGGGGCGTGAGGAGGGAGGGGGAGGGGTGTGAGGGGAGGGGCGTGAGGGGGAGGAGAATGAGGGGGAGGGCCGTGAGGGGGAGGGGCGAGAGGGGGAGGGGCGTGAGGGGTAGGGGGAGGGGCGAGGGGGAGGGCAGGGAGGGGCAAGAGGGGGAGGGGCGAGAGGGGGATGGGCGAGGGGGAGGGGCGTGAGGGGGAGGTGCGTGAGGGGGGAGGGGGAGGGCGTGAGGGGGAGGGGCGTGAGGGGGAGGGGCGTGAGGGGGAGTGGGAGGGGCGTGAGGGGGAGGTGCGTGAGGGGGGAGGGGGAGGGCGTGAGGGGGAGGGGTGTGAGGGGGAGTGGGAGGGGCGTGAGGGGGAGGGGCGTGAGGGGCAGGGACGTGAGGAGAGGAGGAGGGGCGTGAGGGGGAGGGGGAGGGGCGTGAGGGGGAGGGACGTGAGGGTGGCGAGGTGCGTGAGTGGTATTGTGGGTGGGGCGTGAGGGGGGCGTGAGGGGGGAGGGTGAGGGGGAAGGGGGAGGGGCGGGAGGGGGAGGGTCGTGAGGGGGAGGAGCATGAGGGGGAGGGGCGTGATGGGGAGGTGCGTGAGGGGGGAGGGGGAGGGCGTGAGGGGGGTGGGGGGGTGAGGGGAAGGGGCGTGAGGGGGAGGGGTGAGGGGAGGGGCGTGAGGGGGAGGTGCGTGAGGGGGAGGGCGTGAGGGGGAGGGGGTGGGGGGGTGAGGGGAAGGGGCGTGGGGGGGGAGGGGCGAGAGGGGGAGGGGCGAGAGGGGGAGGGGCGTAAGGGGGAGGGGCGTGAGGGTGGTGAGGTGCGTGAGGGGTATTGTGGGAGCGGCGGGAGGGGGAGGGACGTGAGGGGGAGGGGCGTGAGGGGGAGGGGAGGGGCGTGAGGGGGAGTGGCGAGAGGGGGATGGGCGAGGGGGAGGGGCGTGAGGGGGAGGTGGGGGAGGGGGAGGGCGTGAGGGGGAGGGGCGTGAGGGGGAGTGGGAGGTGCGTGAGGGGGAGGGGCGTGAGGGTGGCGAGGTGCGTGAGGGGTATTGTGGGTGGGGCGTGAGGGGGACGAGGAGGGGCGTGAGGGGGGAGGGTGAGGGGGAAGGGGGAGGGGTGTGAGGGGGAGGGGGAGGGGCGTGAGGGGGAGGAGCATGAGGGGGGGAGGGGGAGGGCGTGAGGGGGGTGGGGGGTGAGGGGAAGGGGCGTGAGGGGGAGGGGTGAGGGGGAGGGGCGTGAGGGGGAGGTGCGTGAGGGGAGGGGGAGGGCGTGAGGGGGAGGGGGCGTGAGGGGGGGTGGGGGGGTGAGGGGAAGGGGCGTGGGGGGGAGGGGCGAGAGGGGGAGGGGCGAGAGGGGGAGGGGCGTAAGGGGGAGGGGCGTGAGGGTGGTGAGGTGCGTGAGGGGTATTGTGGGAGCGGCGGGAGGGGGAGGGACGTGAGGGGGAGGGGCGTGAGGGGGAGGGGAGGGGCGTGAGGGGGAGGTGAGGGGGAGGGGCGTAGTGGGGAGGGGCGTGAGGGGGAGGGGCGAGGAGGAGGGGCTTGAGGGGGTGGGGCGTGAGGGTGGGGAGGTGCGTGAGGGGGGAGGGGGAGGGCGTGAGGGGGAGGGGCGTGAGGGGGGTGAAGGGAGGAAGGGGGAGGGCGTGAGGGGGAGGGGCGTGAGGGGGAGGGGCGAGAGGGGGAGGGGCATGAGGGGGGGGGCGTGAGGGGAGGGGTGTGAGGGGGAGGGGCAAGAATGGCGAGAGGGGGAGGGGCGAGAGGGGGTGGGGCGGAGGGGGAGGGGGAGAGGGGGAGGGGGAGGAACGGGGAGGGGGAAGGGGAGGGGCGTGAGGGGGTAAGGGGAGGGGGAGGGGCAAGTGGGGAGGGGATGGCGGTGAGGGGGAGGAGCGTGAGGGGGAGGCGGTGAGGGGGAGGGGTGAGAGGGGGAGGGGCGTGAGGGGGAGGGGGGTGAGAGGGAGGGACGAGAGGGGGAGGGGCGAGAGGGGTGAGGGGGAGGGATGAGAGGGGGAGGGATGAGAGGGGGAGGGGGAGGGGCTAGAGGGGGAGGGGTGAGGGGAGGGACGAGAGGGGGAGGGGCGAGAGGGGGAGGGGGAGGGGCTAGAGGGAGGGGCGTGAGGGAGAGGGGTGAGGGGGAGGAGGGGGAGGGGCGTGAGGGAGAGGGGGGAGGGGCGTGAGGGAGAGGGGGGAGGGGCGTGAGGGAGATGGGGGAGGGGCGTGAGGGAGAGGGGGGAGGGGCGTGAGGGGGAGGGGCGAGAGGGGAGGGGAGGGGCGTGAGGGGGAGGAGCGAGGGGTGTGAGGGGTAGGGGCGAGAGGGGGAGGGGCGTGAGGGAGAAGGGTGAGGGGGGGAGCGTGAGGGGGAGGGGTGAGAGGGGCAGGGGAGGGGCGAGAGGGGGAGGAGCGTGAGGGGGAGGGGCGAGAGGGGAGGGGGAGGGGAGGGGCGAGAGGGGGAGGGGAGAGAGGGGGAGGGGCGAGAGGGGTGAGGGGGAGGGGCGTGAGGGACGGGCGGGAGGTGGAGGGGCGTGAGGGGGAGGGGCGAGAGGGGGAGGGGAGGGGGAGAGAGGGGGAGGGGCATGAGGGGGAGGAGAGGGGCGAGGGGGAGGGGCGTGAGGGTTTGAGCGTGAGGGGGAGGGGCGAGAGGGGTGAGGGGAACGGGCGAGAGGGTTGAGGGAGGGGAAGGGGCGAGAGGGGGAGGGGCGTGAGGGGGAGGGTCATGAGGGGGAGGGGCGAGAAGGTGAGGGGCGGGAGGGGGAGGGGCGAGAGGGGAGGAGCGTGAGTGGGAGGGGCGTGAGGGGGAGGGGCGAGAGCGGGAGGGGCGAGAGGGTTGAGGGGGAGGGGCAAGAGGGGGAGGGGCGAGAGGGGGAGGGGAGGGGCGAGAGGGAGAGGTGTGAGGGTGAGGGGGAGGGGCGTGAAGGGGAGAGGCGAGGGAGGAGGGGCAAAAGGGGGAGGGGCGAGAGGGGGAGGGGCGTGAGGGGGAGGGGCGAGGGGGAGGGGCGAGGGGGAGGGCGGGGAGGGGCGAGAGGGGAAGGGGCGAGAGGGAGAGGTGTGAGGGGGAGGGGCGTGAGGGGGAGAGGCGGGAGGGGGAGGGGCGGAAGTAGGAGGGGCGTGAGGGGGAGGGGCGAGAGGGGGAGGGGTGAGAGGGGGAGGGGCGTGAGGGGCGAGGGGGAGGGACGTGAGGGGGAGGGGCGAGATGGGCGAGAGGGGGAGGGGCGAGAGTGGGAGGGGGATGGGCGAGAGGGGGAGGGGCCAGAGGGGTGAGGGGGAGGGGCGTGAGGGCAAGAGGGGAGGGGCGTGAGGGGAGAGGGGGAGGGGCGTGAGGGAGAGGGGGAGGGGCGGGATGGGGATGGGCGTGAGGGGAGCGGCGTGAGGGGAGGGGGAGAGGGGTGGGGGAGTCACGGGAGAGGCGTGAGGGGGAGGGGGAGGGGCGAGAGGGGGAGGGAGAGGGGCAGGGCCGTGAGGGGGAGGGACGGGAGGGGGGTGAGGGGGGGCATGAGGGGGTGGGGGAGGGGCGTGAGGGGGAGGGGTGAGAGGGGGAGGAGCGTGAGGGGGAGGGGCGTGAGGGGGAGGGACGTGAGGGGGGAGGGACGTGAGGGGGAGGGGGAGGGGGAGGGGCGTGAGGAGGGAGGGGGAGGGGTGTGAGGGGGAGGGGCGTGAGGGGGAGGAGAATGAGGGGGAGGGGCGAGAGGTGGAGGGGCGTGAGGGGTAGGGGAGGGGCGAGGGGGAGGGCGGGGAGGGGCAAGAGGAAGAGGGGCGAGAGGGGGATGGGCGAGGGGGAGGGGCGTGAGGGGGAGGTGCGTGAGGGGGGAGGGGGAGGGCATGAGGGGGAGGGGCGTGAGGGGGAGTGGGAGGGGCGTGAGGGGGAGGGGCGTGAGGGGGAGGGACGTGAGGAGAGGAGGAGGGGCGTGAGGGGGAGGGGGAGGGGCGTGAGGGGGAGGGACGTGAGGGTGGCGAGGTGCGTGAGGGGTATTGTGGGTGGGGCGTGAGGGGGACGAGGAGGGGCGTGAGGGGGGAGGGTGAGGGGGAAGGGGGAGGGGGTGGAGGGGGAGGGGGTGTGAGGGGGAGGAGCATGAGGGGGAGGGGCGTGATGGGGAGGTGCGTGAGGGGGGAGGGGGAGGCGTGAGGGGGGTGGGGGGGGGTGAGGGGAAGGGGGCGTGAGGGGGAGGGTGAGGGGGAGGGGCGTGAGGGGAGGTGCGTGAGGGGGGGGGGCGAGAGGGGGAGGGGCGAGAGGGGGGAAGGGGCGTAAGGGGGAGGGGCGTGAGGGTGGTGAGGTGCGTGAGGGGTATTGTGGGAGCGGCGGGAGGGGGAGGGGACGTGAGGGGGAGGGGCATGAGGGGGAGGGGAGGGGCGTGAGGGGGAGGTGAGGGGGAGGGGCGTGGTGGGGAGGGGCGAGGAGGAGGGGCTTGAGGGGGGTGGGGCGTGAGGGTGGGGAGGTGCGTGAGGGGGGAGGGGGAGGGCGTGAGGGGGAGGGGCGTAAGGGGGGTGAAGGAGGAAGGGGGGAGGGCGAGAGGGGGAGAGGCGTGAAGGGGAGGGGTTGTGAGGGGGAGGGGCAAGAATGGCGAGAGGGGGAGGGGCTGAGAGGGGGGGCGGAGGGGGAGGGGGAGGAACGGGGAGGGGGAAGGGGAGGGGGCGTGAGGGGGTAAGGGGAGGGGAGGGGCAAGTGGGGGAGGGGATGGCGGTAGAGGGGAGGAGCGTGAGGGGGAGGCGGTGAGGGGAGGGGTGAGAGGGGGAGGGGCGTGAGGGGGAGGGGGTGAGAGGGAGGGACGAGAGGGGGAGGGGCGAGAGGGGTGAGGGGGAGGGATGAGAGGGGGAGGGACGAGAGGGGGAGGGGAGGGGCTAGAGGGGGAGGGGTGAGGGGGAGGGGACGAGAGGGGGAGGGGCGAGAGGGGGAGGGGGAGGGGCTAGAGGGAGGGGCGTGAGGGAGAGGGGTGAGGGGAGGAGGGGGAGGGGGAGGTACGTGAGGGAGAGGGGGGAGGGGCGTGAGGGAGAGGGGGAGGGGCGTGAGGGAGAGGGGGGAGGGGCGTGAGGGAGAGGGGGGAGGGGCGTGAGGGAGATGGGGGAGGGGCGTGAGGGAGAGGGGGGAGGGGCGTGAGGGGGAGGGGCGAGAGGGGAGGGGAGGGGCGTGAGGGGGAGGAGCGAGGGGTGTGAGGGGTAGGGGCGAGAGGGGGAGGGGCGTGAGGGAGAAGGGTGAGGGGGGGAGCGTGAGGGGGAGGGGTGAGAGGGGCAGGGGAGGGGCGAGAGGGGGAGGAGCGTGAGGGGGAGGGGCGAGAGGGGAGGGGAGGGGTGAGAGGGGGAGGGGAGAGAAGGGGAGGGGCGAGAGGGGTGAGGGGGAGGGGCGTGAGGGACGGGCGGGAGGTGGAGGGGCGTGAGGGGAGGGGCGAGAGGGGGAGGGGAGGGGGAGAGAGGGGGAGGGGCATGAGGGGGAGGAGAGGGGCGAGGGGGAGGGGCGTGAGGGTTTGAGCGTGAGGGGGAGGGGCGAGAGGGGTGAGGGGAACGGGCGAGAGGGTTGAGGGAGGGGAAGGGGCGAGAGGGGGAGGGGCGTGAGGGGGAGGGTCATGAGGGGGAGGGGCGAGAAGGTGAGGGGCGGGAGGGGGAGGGGCGAGAGGGGAGGAGCGTGAGTGGGAGGGGCATGAGGGGGAGGGGCGAGAGCGGGAGGGGCGAGAGGGTTGAGGGGGAGGGGCAAGAGGGGGAGGGGCGAGAGGGGGAGGGGAGGGGCGAGAGGGAGAGGTGTGAGGGTGAGGGGGAGGGGCGTGAAGGGGAGAGGCGAGGGAGGAGGGGCGAAAGGGGGAGGGGCGAGAGGGGGAGGGGCGAGAGGGGGAGGGGCGTGAGGGGGAGGGGCGAGGGGGAGGGGCGAGGGGGAGGGCGGGGAGGGGCGAGAGGGGAAGGGGCGAGAGGGAGAGGTGTGAGGGGGAGGGGCGTGAGGGGGAGAGGCGGGAGGGGGAGGGGCGGAAGTGGGAGGGGCGTGAGGGGGAGGGGCGAGAGGGGGAGGGGTGAGAGGGGGAGGGGCGTGAGGGGCGAGGGGGAGGGACGTGAGGGGGAGGGGCGAGATGGGCGAGAGGGGGAGGGGCGAGAGTGGGAGGGGGATGGGCGAGAGGGGGAGGGGCCAGAGGGGTGAGGGGGAGGGGCGTGAGGGCAAGAGGGGAGAGGGGGAGGGGCGTGAGGGGAGAGGGGGAGGGGCGTGAGGGAGAGGGGGAGGGGCGGGATGGGGATGGGCGTGAGGGGAGCGGCGTGAGGGGAGGGGGAGAGGGGTGGGGGAGTCACGGGAGAGGCGTGAGGGGGAGGGGGAGGGGCGAGAGGGGGAGGGAGAGGGGCAGGGCCGTGAGGGGGAGGGACGGGAGGGGGGTGAGGGGGGGCATGAGGGGGTGGGGGAGGGGGCGTGAGGGGGAGGGGTGAGAGGGGGAGGAGCGTGAGGGGGAGGGGCGTGAGGGGGAGGGACGTGAGGGGGGAGGGACGTGAGGGGGAGGGGGAGGGGGAGGGGCGTGAGGAGGGAGGGGGAGGGGTGTGAGGGGGAGGGGCGTGAGGGGGAGGAGAATGAGGGGGAGGGGCGAGAGGGGGAGGGGCGTGAGGGGTAGGGGGGAGGGGCGAGGGGGAGGGCGGGGAGGGGCAAGAGGAAGAGGGGCGAGAGGGGGATGGGCGAGGGGGAGGGGCGTGAGGGGGAGGTGCGTGAGGGGGGAGGGGGAGGGCATGAGGGGGAGGGGCGTGAGGGGGAGTGGGAGGGGCGTGAGGGGGAGGGGCGTGAGGGGGAGGGACGTGAGGAGAGGAGGAGGGGCGTGAGGGGGAGGGGGAGGGGCGTGAGGGGGAGGGACGTGAGGGTGGCGAGGTGCGTGAGGGGTATTGTGGGTGGGGCGTGAGGGGGACGAGGAGGGGCGTGAGGGGGAGGGTGAGGGGGAAGGGGGAGGGGCGGGAGGGGGAGGGGTGTGAGGGGGAGGAGCATGAGGGGGAGGGGCGTGATGGGGAGGTGCGTGAGGGGGGAGGGGGGAGGGCGTGAGGGGGGTGGGGGGGGTGAGGGGAAGGGGCGTGAGGGGGAGGGGTGAGGGGGAGGGGCGTGAGGGGGAGGTGCGTGGGGGGGGGGGTGAGAGGGGGAGGGGCGAGAGGGGGAGGGGCGTAAGGGGGAGGGGCGTGAGGGTGGTGAGGTGCGTGAGGGGTATTGTGGGAGCGGCGGGAGGGGGAGGGACGTGAGGGGGAGGGGCATGAGGGGGAGGGGAGGGGCGTGAGGGGGAGGTGAGGGGGAGGGGCGTGGTGGGGAGGGGCGTGAGGGGGAGGGGCGAGGAGGAGGGGCTTGAGGGGGTGGGGCGTGAGGGTGGGGAGGTGCGTGAGGGGGGAGGGGGAGGGCGTGAGGGGGAGGGGCGTAAGGGGGGTGAAGGGAGGAAGGGGGAGGGCGAGAGGGGGAGAGGCGTGAAGGGGAGGGGTGTGAGGGGGAGGGGCAAGAATGGCGAGAGGGGGAGGGGCGAGAGGGGGGGCGGAGGGGGAGGGGGAGGAACGGGGAGGGGGAAGGGGAGGGGCGTGAGGGGGTAAGGGGAGGGGGAGGGGCAAGTGGGGGAGGGGGAGGGGCAAGTGGGGGAGGGGATGGCGGTGAGGGGGAGGAGCGTGAGGGGGAGGCGGTGAGGGGGAGGGGTGAGAGGGGGAGGGGCGTGAGGGGGAGGGGGGTGAGAGGGAGGGACGAGAGGGGGAGGGGCGAGAGGGGTGAGGGGGAGGGATGAGAGGGGGAGGGACGAGAGGGGGAGGGGAGGGGCTAGAGGGGGAGGGGTGAGGGGGAGGGACGAGAGGGGGAGGGGCGAGAGGGGGAGGGGGAGGGGCTAGAGGGAGGGGCGTGAGGGAGAGGGGTGAGGGGGAGGAGGGGGAGGGGGAGGTACGTGAGGGAGAGGGGGGAGGGGCGTGAGGGAGAGGGGGAGGGGCGTGAGGGAGAGGGGGAGGGGCGTGAGGGGGAGGGGCGAGAGGGGAGGGGAGGGGCGTGAGGGGGAGGAGCGAGGGGTGTGAGGGGGAGGGGTGAGAGGGGGAGGGGCGTGAGGGGGAAGGGTGAGGGGGGAGCGTGAGGGGGAGGGGTGAGAGGGGCAGGGGAGGGGCGAGAGGGGGAGGAGCGTGAGGGGGAGGGGCGAGAGGGGAGGGGGAGGGGAGGGGCTAGAGGGGGAGGGGAGAGAGGGGGAGAGGCGAGAGGGGTGAGGGGGAGGGGCGTGAGGGACGGGCGGGAGGTGGAGGGGTGTGAGGGGGAGGGGCGAGGGGGAGGGGAGGGGGGAGAGAGGGGGAGGGGCATGAGGGGGAGGAGAGGGGCGAGGGGGAGGGGCGTGAGGGTTTGAGCGTGAGGGGGAGGGGCGAGAGGGGTGAGGGGAACGGGCGAGAGGGTTGAGGGAGGGGAAGGGGCGAGAGGGGGAGGGGCGTGAGGGGGAGGGTCATGAGGGGGAGGGGCGAGAAGGTGAGGGGCGGGAGGGGGAGGGGCGAGAGGGGAGGAGCGTGAGTGGGAGGGGCGTGAGGGGGAGGGGCGAGAGCGGGAGGGGCGAGAGGGTTGAGGGGGAGGGGCAAGAGGGGGAGGGGCGAGAGGGGGAGGGGAGGGGCGAGAGGGGTGAGGGAGGGGCGTGAAGGGGAGAGGCGAGGGAGGAGGGGCGAAAGGGGGAGGGGCGAGAGGGGGAGGGGCGAGAGGGGGAGGGGCGTGAGGGGGAGGGGCGAGGGGGAGGGGCGAGGGGGAGGGCGGGGAGGGGCGAGAGGGGAAGGGGCGAGAGGGAGAGGTGTGAGGGGGAGGGGCGTGAGGGGGAGAGGCGGGAGGGGGAGGGGCGGAAGTAGGAGGGGCGTGAGGGGGAGGGGCGAGAGGGGGAGGGGTGAGAGGGGGAGGGGCGTGAGGGGGAGGGGCGAGGGGGAGGGACGTGAGGGGGAGGGGCGAGATGGGCGAGAGGGGGAGGGGCGAGAGTGGGAGGGGGATGGGCGAGAGGGGGAGGGGCCAGAGGGGTGAGGGGGAGGGGCGTGAGGGCAAGAGGGGAGAGGGGGAGGGGCGTGAGGGGAGAGGGGGAGGGGCGTGAGGGAGAGGGGGAGGGGCGGGATGGGGATGGGCGTGAGGGGAGCGGCGTGAGGGGAGGGGGAGAGGGGTGGGGGAGTCACGGGAGAGGCGTGAGGGGGAGGGGCGAGAGGGGGAGGGAGAGGGGCAGGGCCGTGAGGGGGAGGGACGGGAGGGGGTGAGGGGGGGCATGAGGGGGTGGGGGAGGGGCGTGAGGGGGAGGGGTGAGAGGGGGAGGAGCGTGAGGGGGAGGGGCGTGAGGGGGAGGGGCGTGAGGGGGAGGGACGTGAGGGGGGAGGGACGTGAGGGGGAGGGGGAGGGGCGTGAGGAGGGAGGGGGAGGGGTGTGAGGGGGAGGGGCGTGAGGGGGAGGAGAATGAGGGGGAGGGGCGTGAGGGGGAGGGGCGAGAGGGGGAGGGGCGTGAGGGGTAGGGGGGAGCGGCGAGGGGGAGGGCGGGAAGGGGCAAGAGGGGGAGGGGCGAGAGGGGGATGGGCGAGGGGGAGGGGCGTGAGGGGGAGGTGCGTGAGGGGGAGGGGGAGGGCGTGAGGGGGAGGGGCGTGAGGGGGAGTGGGAGGGGCGTGAGGGGGAGGGGCGTGAGGGGGAGGGACGTGAGGAGAGGAGGAGGGGTGTGAGGGGGAGGGGCGTGAGGGGGGAGGACGTGAGGGTGGCGAGGTGCGTGAGGGGTATTGTGGGTGGGGCGTGAGGGGGACGAGGAGGGGCGTGAGGGGGGAGGGTGAGGGGGAAGGGGGAGGGGCGTGAGGGGGAGGGGGAGGGGCGTGAGGGGGAGGAGCATGAGGGGGAGGGGCGTGATGGGGAGGTGCGTGAGGGGGGAGGGGGAGGGCGTGAGGGGGGTGGGGGGGTGAGGGGAAGGGGCGTGAGGGGGAGGGGTGAGGGGGAGGTGCGTGAGGGGGGAGGGCGTGAGGGGGAGGGGGTGGGGGGGTGAGGGGAAGGGGCGTGGGGGGGGAGGGGCGAGAGGGGGGAGTGGCGTAAGGGGGAGGGGCGTGAGGGTGGTGAAGTGCGTGAGGGGTATTGTGGGAGCGGCGGGAGGGGGAGGGACGTGAGGGGGAGGGGCGTGAGGGGGAGGGGAGGGGCGTGAGGGGGAGGTGAGGGGAGGGGCGTGGTGGGGAAGGGCGTGAGGGGGAGGGGCGAGGAGGAGGGGCTTGAGGGGGTGGGGCGTGAGGGTGGGGAGGTGCGTGAGGGGGGAGGGGGAGGGCGTGAGGGGGAGGGGCGTGAGGGGGGTGAAGGGAGGAAGGGGGAGGGCGAGAGGGGGAGAGGCGTGAGGGGGAGGGGTGTGAGGGGGGGAGGGGCAAGAATGGCGAGAGGGGGAGGGGCGAGAGGGGGGGCGGAGGGGGAGGGGGAAGAACGGGGAGGGGGACGGGGAGGGGCGTGAGGGGGTAAGGGGAGGGGGAGGGGCAAGTGGGGGAGGGGATGGCGGTGAGGGGGAGGAGCGTGAGGGGGAGGCGGTGAGGGGGAGGGGTGAGAGGGGGAGGGGCGTGAGGGGGAGGGGGGGTGAGAGGGAGGGACGAGAGGGGGAGGGGCGAGAGGGGTGAGGGGGAGGGATGAGAGGGGGAGGGACGAGAGGGGGAGGGGGAGGGGCTAGAGGGGGAGGGGTGAGGGGGAGGGACGAGAGGGGGAGGGGCGAGAGGGGGAGGGTCTAGAGGGAGGGGCGTGAGGGAGAGGGGTGAGGGGGAGGAGCGTGAGGGGGAGGGGCGTGAGGGAGAGGGGGAGGGGCGTGAGGGAGAGGGGGGAGGGGCGTGAGGGAGAGGGGGGAGGGGCGTGAGGGGGAGGGGCGAGAGGGGAGGGGAGGGGCGTGAGGGGGAGGAGCGAGGGGTAGGGGAGAGAGGGGGAGGGGCGTGAGGGAGAAGGGTGAGGGGGGAGCGTGAGGGGGAGGGGTGAGAGGGGCGGGGAGGGGCGAGAGGGGGAGGAGCGTGAGGGGGAGGGGCGAGAGGGGAGGGGGAGGGGAGGGGCGAGAGGGGGAGGGGAGAGAGGGGGAGGGCGTGAGGGGGAGGGGCGTGAGTGACGGGCGAGAGGTGGAGGGGCGTGAGGGGGAGGGGCGAGAGGGGGAGGGGAGGGGGGAGAGAGGGGGAGGGGCATGAGGGGGAGGAGAGGGGCGAGGGGAGGGGCGTGAGGGTTTGAGCGTGAGGGGGAGGGGCGAGAGGGGTGAGGGGAACGGGCGAGAGGGTTGAGGGAGGGGAAGGGGCGAGAGGGGGAGGGGCGTGAGGGGGAGGGTCATGAGGGGGAGGGGCGAGAAGGTGAGGGGCGGGAGGGGGAGGGGCGAGAGGGGAGGAGCGTGAGTGGGAGGGGCGTGAGGGGGAGGGGCGAGAGCGGGAGGGGCGAGAGTGTTGAGGGGGAGGGGCGAGGGGGTTGAGGGGGAGGGGCAAGAGGGGGAGGGGCGAGAGGGGGAGGGCAGGGGCGAGAGGGAGAGGTGTGAGGGTGTGGGGGAGGGGCGTGAGGGGGAGAGGCGAGGGGGGAGGGGCGAAAGGGGGAGGGGCGAGGGGGGAGGGGCGAGAGGGGGAGGGGCGTGAGGGGGAGGGGCGAGGGGGGGGGCGAGGGGAGGGCGGGGAGGGGCGAGAGGGGAAGGGGCGAGAGGGAGAGGTGTGAGGGGGAGGGGCGTGAGGGGGAGAGGCGGGAGGGGGAGGGGCGGAAGTGGGAGGGGCGTGAGGGGGAGGGGCGAGAGGGGGAGGTGTGAGAGGGGGAGGGGCGTGAGGGGGAGGGGCGAGGGGGAGGGACGTGAGGGGGAGGGGCGAGATGGGCGAGAGGGGGAGGGGCGAGAGTGGGAGGGGGATGGGCGAGAGGGGGAGGGGCCAGAGGGGTGAGGGGGAGGGGCGTGAGGGCAAGAGGGGAGAGGGGGAGGGGCATGAGGGGAGAGGGGGAGGGGCGTGAGGGAGAGGGGGAGGGGCGGGATGGGGATGGGCGTGAGGGGAGCGGCGTGAGGGGAGGGGGAGAGGGGTGGGGGAGTCACGGGAGAGGCGTGAGGGGGAGGGGCGAGAGGGGGAGGGAGAGGGGCAGGGCCGTGAGGGGGAGGGACGGGAGGGGGGTGAGGGGGGGCATGAGGGGGTGGGGGAGGGGCGTGAGGGGGAGGGGTGAGAGGGGGAGGAGCGTGAGGGGGAGGGGCGTGAGGGGGAGGGATGTGAGGGGGAGGGACGTGAGTGGGGAGGGGGAGGGGGAGGGGCGTGAGGAGGGAGGGGGAGGGTGTGAGGGGGAGGAGAATGAGGGGGAGGGGCGTGAGGGGGAGGGGCATGAGGGTGGCGAGGCGAGAGGTGAAGGGGGAGGGGCGTGAGGGGGAGGGGCGAGAGGGGGAGGGGTGTGAGGGGTAGGGGGGAGGGGCGAGGGGGAGGGCGGGGAGGGGCGAGAGGGGGAGGGGCGAGAGGGAGAGGTGTGATGGGGAGGGGTAGGGGCGTGAGAGGGAGAGGCGGGAGGGGGAGGGGCGAAAGGGGGAGGGGCGAGAGGGGGAGGGGCGTGAGGGGGAGGGGTGTGAGGGGGAGGGGCGAGGGGGAGGGTGGAGGGGCATGAGGGGGAGGGGCGAGATGGGGGGGAGGGGTGAGAGGGGGAGGGGCGTGAGGGGGAGGGCCGAGAGGGGGAGGGGCGAGGGGGAGGGGCCAGAGGGGTGAGGGGGAGGGGCGAGAGGGGGAGGGGCGTGAGGGGGAGGGGCATGAGGGGGAGGGGAGGGGCGTGAGGGGGAGGGTCGTGGGGGGAGGTGCGTGAGGGGGAGGGGCGTGAGTGGGACGGGTGAGGGGGAGGGGCGTGAAGGTGGGGAGGTGCGTGAGGGGGAGGGGCGTGAGGGGGAGGAGCATGAGGAGAGGGGCGTGAGGGGGAGGGGCGTGAGGGTGGGGAGGTGAGTGAGGGGGAGGGGGGGGCAGGGAGGGGCGTGAGGCAGCGGCGGGAGAGATGATGGGGGTCCCACTGTGAGGGGGTCTGTCACTGTGAGGGGGTCTGTCACTGTGAGGGGGGTCTGTCTCTGTGAGGGGGTCTGTCACTGTGAGGGGGGTCTGTCTCTGTGAGGGGGTCTGTCACTGTGAGGGGGGTCTGTCACTGTGAGGGGGGTCTGTCTCTGTGAGGGGGTCTGTCACTGTGAGGGGGGTCTGTCACTGTGAGGGGGTCTGTCACTGTGAGGGGGGTCTGTCTCTGTGAGGGGGGTCTCACTGCGAGGGGGTCTGTCACTGTGAGGGGGGTCTCACTGTGAGGGGGTCTGTCACTGTGAGGGGGGTCACACTGTGAGGGGGGTCTGTCACTGTGAGGGGGGTCTGTCACTGTGAGTCTGTCACTGTGAGGGGGGTCACACTGTGAGGGGGGTCTGTCACTGTGAGGGGGGTCTGTCACTGTGAGGGGGGTCTCTCTGTGAGGGGGTCTGTCTCTGTGAGGGGGTCTGTCACTGTGAGGGGGGTCTGTCACTGTGAGGGGGGTCTGTCACTGTGAGGGGGGTCTGTCTCTGTGAGGGGGTCTGTCACTGTGAAGGGGGTCTGTCACTGTGAGGGGGGTCACACTGTGAGGGGGGTCTGTCACTGTGAGGGGGGTCTGTCACTGTGAGTCTGTCACTGTGAGGGGGGTCACACTGTGAGGGGGGTCTGTCACTGTGAGGGGGGTCTGTCACTGTGAGGGGGGTCTCTCTGTGAGGGGGTCTGTCTCTGTGAGGGGGTCTGTCACTGTGAGGGGGGTCTGTCACTGTGAGGGGGGTCTGTCACTGTGAGGGGGGTCTGTCTCTGTGAGGGGGGTCTGTCTCTGTGAGGGGGTCTGTCACTGTGAGGGGGGTCTGTCACTGTGAGGGGGGTCTCACTGCGAGGGGGTCTGTCACTGTGAGGGGGGTCTCACTGTGAGGGGGTCTGTCACTGTGAGGGGGGTCACACTGTGAGGGGGGTCTGTCACTGTGAGGGGGGTCTGTCACTGTGAGTCTGTCACTGTGAGGGGGGTCACACTGTGAGGGGGGTCTGTCACTGTGAGGGGGGTCTGTCACTGTGAGGGGGGTCTCACTGTGAGGGGGGTCTGTCACTGTGAGGGGGTCTGTCACTGTGAGGGGGCTCTGTCACTGTGAGGGGGGTCTCACTGTGAGGGGGGTCTGTCACTGTGAGGGGGGGTCAGTCACTGTGAGGGGGTCTGTCACTGTGAGGGGGCTCTGTCACTGTGAGGGGGGTCTCACTGTAAGGGGGGTCTGTCACTGTGAGGGGGGTCTGTCACTGTGAGGGGGTCTGTCACTGTGAGGGGGCTCTGTCACTGTGAGGGGGGTCTGTCACCGTGAGGGGGGTCTCACTGTGAGGGGGGTCTCACTGTGAGGGGGGTCTGTCACTGTGAGGGGGGTCTCACTGTGAGGGGGTCTGTCACTGTGAGGGGGGTCTGTCACTGTGAGGGGGGTCTGTCACTGTGAGGGGGGTCTCACTGTGAGGGGGGTCTGTCTCTGTGAGGGGGTCTGTCACTGTGAGGGGGGTCTGTCACTGTGAGGGGGTCTGTCACTGTGAGGGGGTCTGTCACTGTGAGGGGGGTCTGTCACTGTGAGGGGGTCTGTCACTATGAGGGGGTTCTGTCACTGTGAGGGGGGTCTGTGACTGTGAGGGGGGTCTCACTGTGAGGGGGGTCTGTCACTGTGAGGGGGGTCTCACTGTGAGGGGGGTCTCACTGTGAGGGGGTCTGTCACTGTGAGGGGGTCTGTCACTGTGAGGGGGGTCTGTCACTGTGAGGGGGTCTGTCACTATGAGGGGGTTCTGTCACTGTGAGGGGGGTCTGTGACTGTGAGGGGGGTCTCACTGTGAGGGGGGTCTCACTGTGAGGGGGGTCTCACTGTGAGGGGGTCTGTCACTGTGAGGGGGGTCTGTCACTGTGAGGGGGGTCTGTCACTGTGAGGTGGATCTGTCACTGTGAGGGGGGTCTCACTGTGAGGGGGGTCTGTCTCTGTGAGGGGGTCTGTCACTGTGAGGGGGTCTGTCACTGTGAGGGGGTCTGTCACTGTGAGGGGGTCTGTCTCTGTGAGGGGGTGTCACTGTGAGGGGGGTCTGTCACTGTGAGGGGGTCTCACTGTGAGGGGGGTCTGTCACTGTGAGGGGGGACTGTCACTGTGAGGGGGGTCTGTCACTGTGAGGGGGTCTGTCACTGTGAGGGGGGTCTGTCACTGTGAGGGGGGTCTGTCACTGTGAGGGGGGGGTCTGTCACTGTGAGGGGGGGTCTGTCGCTGTGAGGGGGTCTGTCTCTGTGAGGGGGGTCTGTCACTGTGAGGGGGGTCTGTCACTGTGAGGGGGGTCTCACTGTGAGGGGGTCTGTCACTGTGAGGGGGGTCACACTGTGAGGGGGGTCTCACTGTGAGGGGGGTCTGTCACTGTGAGGGGGGTCTGTCTCTATGAGGGGGTCTGTCACTGTGAGGGGGGTCTCACTGTGAGGGGGTCTGTCACTGTGAGGGGGGTCTCACTGTGAGGGGGGTCTCACTGTGAGGGGGGTCTGTCACTGTGAGGGGGTCTGTCACTGTGAGGGGGTCTGTCACTGTGAGGGGGGTCTCACTGTGAGGGGGTCTGTCACCGTGAGGGGGGTCTGTCACTGTGAGGGGGGTCTGTCACCGTGAGGGGGGTCTGTCACTGTGAGGGGGGTCTCACTGTGAGGGGGGTCTGTCACTATGAGGGGGTTCTGTCACTGTGAGGGGGTCTGTCACTGTGAGGGGGGTCTCACTGTGAGGGGGGGTCTGTCACTGTGAGGGGGGTCTCAGTGTGAGGGGGGTCTGTCACTGTGAGGGGGGTCTCAGTGTGAGGGGGGTCTGTCACTGTGAGGGGGTCTGTCACTGTGAGGGGGGTCTGTCACTGTGAGGGGGGTCTGTCACTGTGAGGGGCGTCTGTCACAGTGAGGGGGGTCTCACTGTGAGGGGGGTCTGTCTCTGTGAGGGGGGTCTGTCTCTGAGGGGTGAGGGGGGCTGTCACTGTGAGGGGGGTCTGTCTCTGTGAGGGGTGAGGGGGGCTGTCACTGTGAGGTGTGGGGGGGTCTCAGTGTGAGGGGGGTCTGTCACTGTTAGGGGGGTCTGTCACTGTGAGGGGGGTCTCAGTGTGAGGGGGGTCTGTCACTGTGAGGGTGTCTGTCACTGTGAGGGGGTCTGTCACTGTGAGGGAGGTCTCACTGTGAGGGGGGTCTGTCACCGTGAGGGGGGTCTGTCACCGTGAGGGGGGTCTGTCACTGTGAGGGGGGTCTCACTGTGAGGGGGTCTGTCACTGTGTGGGGGGTCTGTCACTGTGAGGGGGGTCTCACTGTGAGGGGGGTCTGTCACTGTGAGGGGGCCTGTCACTGTGAGGGGGGGTCTGTCACTGTGAGGGGGGTCTCACTGTGAGGGGGGTCTGTCACTGTGAGGGGGGTCTGTCACTGTGAGGGGGTCTGTCACTGTGAGGGGGGTCTGTCACTGTGAGGGGGTCTGTCACTGTGAGGGGGGTCTGTCACTGTGAGGGGGCTCTGTCACTGTGAGGGGGTCTGTCACTGTGAGGGGGGTCTGTCACTGTGAGGGGGGTCTCACTGTGAGTGGGGTCTGTCACTGTGAGGGGGGTCTGTCACTGTGAGGGGGGTCTCACTGTGAGGGGGGTCTGTCACTGTGAGGGGGGTCTGTCTCTGTGAGGGGGTCTGTCACTGTGAGGGGGGTCTCACTGTGAGGGGGTCTGTCACTGTGAGGGGGGTCTCACTGTGAGGGGGGTCTCACTGTGAGGGGGGTCTGTCACTGTGATGGGGTCTGTCACTGTGAGGGTGCCTGTCACTGTGAGGGGGGTCTCACTGTGAGGGGGTCTGTCACCGTGAGGGGGGTCTGTCACTGTGAGGGGGGTCTGTCACCGTGAGGGGGGTCTGTCACTGTGAGGGGGGTCTGTCACTGTGAGGGGGGATCTGTCTCTGTGAGGGGGTCTGTCACTGTGAGGGGGGTATCACTGTGAGGGGGGTCTCACTGTGAGGGGGTCTCACTGTGAGGGGGTCTGTCACTGTGAGGGGGGGTCTGTCACTATGAGGGGGTTCTGTCACTGTGAGGGGGGTCTGTCACTGTGAGGGGGGTCTCACTGTGAGGGGGGGTCTGTCATTGTGAGGGGGGTCTGTCACTGTGAGGGGGGTCTCAGTGTGAGGGGGGTCTGTCACTGTGAGGGGGGTCTCAGTGTGAGGGGGGTCTGTCACTGTGAGGGGGGTCTGTCACTGTGAGGGGCGTCTGTCACCGTGAGGGGGGTCTCACTGTGAGGGGGGTCTGTCTCTGTGAGGGGGGTCTGTCTCTGTGAGGGGTGAGGGGGGCTGTCACTGTGAGGGGGGTCTGTCTCTGTGAGGGGTGAGGGGGGCTGTCACTGTGAGGTGTGGGGGGGTCTCAGTGTGAGGGGGGTCTGTCACTGTGAGGGGGGTCTGTCAATGTGAGGGGGTCTTTTACTGTGAGGGGGGTCTCAGTGTGAGGGGGGTCTGTCACTGTGAGGGGGTCTGTCACTGTGAGGGGGTCTGTCACTGTGAGGGGGGTCTCACTGTGAGGGGGGTCTGTCACCGTGAGGGGGGTCTGTCACCGTGAGGGGGGTCTCACTGTGAGGGGGGTCTGTCTCTGTGAGGGGGGTCTGTCTCTGTGAGGGGTGAGGGGGGCTGTCACTGTGAGGGGGGTCTGTCACTGTGAGGGGTGCTGTCACTGTGAGGGGGGTCTGTCTCTGTGAGGGGTGAGGGGGGCTGTCACTGTGAGGGGGGTCTGTCTCTGTGAGGTGTGGGGGGTCTCAGTGTGAGGGGGTATGTCACTGGAGGGGGTCTCACTGTGAGGGGTGTCTGTCACTGTGAGGGGGGTCTCACTGTGAGGGGTGTCTGTCACTGTGAGGGGGGTCTCACTGTGAGGGGGGTCCGTCACTGTGAGGGGGGTCTCACTGTGAGGGGTGTCTGTCACTGTGAGGGGGGTCTCACTGTGAGGGGTGTCTGTCACTGTGAGGGGGGTCTCACTGTGAGGGGGGCCGGTCACTGTGAGGGGGTCTGTCACTGTGAGGGGGTCTGTCACTGTGAGGGGGGTCTGTCACTGTGAGGGGGGTCTCACTGTGAGGGGGGTCTGTCTCTGTGAGGGGGTCTGTCACTGTGAGGGGGGTCTGTCACTGTGAGGGGGTCTGTCTCTGTGTGGGGGGTCTCACTGTGAGGGGGTCTGTCACTGTGAGGGGGTCTGTCACTGTGAGGGGGTCTGTCACTGTGAGGGGGGGTCTGTCACTGTGAGGGGGGTCTGTCACTGTGAGGGGGGTCTCACTGTGAGGGGGGTCTGTCTCTGTGAGGGGGTCTGTCACTGTGAGGGGGGTCTGTCACTGTGAGGGGGTCTGTCTCTGTGTGGGGGGTCTCACTGTGAGGGGGGTCTGTCTCTGTGTGGGGGGTCTCACTGTGAGGGGGGTCTGTCACTGTGAGGGGGGTCTGTCTCTGTGAGGGGGGGTCTGTCACTGTGAGGGGGTCTCTCACTGTGAGGGGTTCTGTCACTGTGAGGGGGCTGTCACTGTGAGGGGGGTCTCTCACTGTGAAGGGGGTCTGTCACTATGAGGGGGGTCTCACTGTGAGGGGGTCTGTCACTGTGAGGGGGGTCTCACTGTGAGGGGGGTCTGTCACTGTGAGGGGGGTCTGTCACTGTGAGGGGGTCTGTCTCTGTCAGGGGGGTCTGTCACTGTGAGGGGGGGTCAGTCACTGTGACGGGGGTCTGTCACTGTGAGGGGGGTCTCACTGTGAGGGGGTCTGTCACTATGAGGGGGGTCTCACTGTGAGGGGGTCTGTCACTGTGATGGGGGTCTCACTGTGAGGGGGGTCTGTCACTGTGAGGGGGGTCTCACTGTGAGGGGGTCTGTCACTGTGAGGGGGTCTGTCACTGTGAGGGGGGTCTGTCACTGTGAGGGGGGTCTGACACTGTGAGGGGGGGTCTGTCACTGTGAGGGGGGTCTGTCACTGTGTGGGGGGTCTCACTGTGAGGGGGGTCTGTCACTGTGAGGGGGTCTGTCACTGTGAGGGGGTCTGTCACTGTGAGGGGGGTCTGTCACTGTGAGGGGGGGTCTCACTGTGAGGGGGTCTGACACTGATGGGGGTCTGTCACTGTGAGGGGGGTCTGTCACTGTGAGGGGGGTCTGTCACTGTGAGGGGGGGTCTGTCTCTGTGAAGGGGTCTGTCTCTGTGAGGGGGTCTGTCACTGTGAGGGGGGGTCTGTCTCTGTGAGGGGGTCTGTCACTGTGAGGGGGGGTCTGTCACTGTGAGGGGGGTCTCACTGTGAGGGGGTCTGTCACTGATGGGGGTCTGTCACTGTGAGGGTGGTCTGTCACTGTGAGGGGGGGTCTGTCTCTGTGAAGGGGTCTGTCTCTGTGAGGGGGTCTGTCACTGTGAGGGGGTCTGTCACTGTGAGGGGGGTCTGTCACTGTGAGGGGGGGTCTGTCACTGTGAGGGGGGTCTGTCTCTGTGAGGGGGTCTGTGACTGTGAGGGGGGGTCTGTCTCTGTGAGGGGGTCTGTCACTGTGAGGGGGGTCTGTCACTGTGAGGGGGTCTGTCACTGTGAGGGGGGGTCTGTCACTGTGAGGGGGGTCTGTCACTGTGAGGGGGTCTGTCACTGTGAGGGGGGTCTCACTGTGAGGGGGGTCTGTCTCTGTGTGGGGGGTCTCACTGTGAGGGGGGTCTCAGTGTGAGGGGGTCTGTCACTGTGAGGGGGGTCTGTCACTGTGAGGGGGTCTGTCTCTGTGTGGGGGGTCTCACTGTGAGGGGGTCTGTCACTGTGAGGCGGTCTGTCACTGTGAGGGTGGTCTCACTGTGAGGGGGGTCTCACTGTGAGGGGGCTGTCACTGTGAGGGGGTCTGTCACTGTGAGGGGGGTCTCACTGTGAGGGGGTCTGTCACTGTGAGGGGGGTCTGTCACTGTGAGGGGGGTCTCACTGTGAGGGGGTCTGTCACTGTGAGGGGGGTCTGTCTCAGTGAGGGGGGTCTGTCACTGTGAGGGTGTCTGTCTCTGTGAGGGGGTCTGTCTCTGTGAGGGGGTCTGTCACTGTGAGGGGGGTCTGTCACTGTGAGGGGGTCTGTCACTGTGAGGGGGGTCTGTCACTGTGAGGGGGTCTGTCACTGTGAGGGGGTCTGTCACTGTGAGGGGGGTCTGTCACTGTGAGGGGGTCTGTCACTGTGAGGGGGTCTGTCACTGTGAGAGGGTCTGTCACTGTGAGGGGGTCTGTCACTGTGAGGGGGTCTGTCACTGTGACGGGGGTCTGTCACTGTGAGGGGGTCTGTCACTGTGACGGGGGTCTGTCACCGTGAGGGGGGTCTCACTGTGAGGGGGGTCTGTCTCTGTGAGGGGGGTCTGTCACTGTGAGGGGGGTCTCACTGTGAGGGGGGTCTGTCTCTGTGAGGGGGGTCTGTCTCTGTGAGGGGTGAGGGGGGCTGTCACTGTGAGGGGGGTCTGTCACTGTGAGGGGGGTCTCACTGTGAGGGGGGTCTGTCTCTGTGAGGGGGGTCTGTCTCTGTGAGGGGGGTCTCACTGTGAGGGGGTCAGTCACTGTGAGGGGGGTCTGTCACTGTGAGTGGGGTCTGTCTCTGTGAGGGGTGAGGGGGGTCTCACTGTGAGGGGGGTCTCACTGTGAGGGGCGTCTGTCACTGTGAGGGGGTCTGTCACTGTGAGGGGGGTCTCACTGTGAGGGGGGTCTCACTGTGAGGGGGTCTGTCACTGTGAGGGGGGGTCTCACTGTGAGGGGGTCTGTCTCTGTGA
Organism: Scyliorhinus torazame; assembly: GCF_047496885.1. Taxonomy (NCBI): domain Eukaryota; kingdom Metazoa; phylum Chordata; class Chondrichthyes; order Carcharhiniformes; family Scyliorhinidae; genus Scyliorhinus; species Scyliorhinus torazame. The sequence continues at coordinate 27,030 of NW_027308993.1, forward strand.
AGGGGTCTGTCACTGTGAGGGGGTCTGTCACTGTAAGGGTGGTCTGTCACTGTGAGGGGGGTCTGTCTCTGTGAGGGGGTCTGTCACTGTGAGGGGGGGTCTGTCTCTGTGAAGGGGTCTGTCACTGTGAGGGGGTCTGTCACTGTGAGGGTGGTCTGTCACTGTGAGGGGGGTCTGTCTCTGTGAGGGGGTCTGTCACTGTGAGGGGGGGTCTGTCTCTGTGAAGGGGTCTGTCACTGTGAGGGGGTCTGTCACTGTGAGGGTGGTCTGTCACTGTGAGGGGGGGTCTGTCTCTGTGAGGGGGTCTGTCACTGTGAGGGGGGGTCTGTCACTGTGAGGGGGTCTGTCACTGTGAGGGGGGTCTGTCACTGTGAGGGGGGTCTCACTGTGAGGGGGTCTGTCACTGTGAGGGGGTCTGTCACTGTGAGGAGGTCTGTCACTGTGAGGGGGTCTGTCACTGTGAGGGGGTCTGTCACTGTGAGGGGTGGTCTGTCTCTGTGAGGGGGTCTGTCACTGTGAGGGGGTCTGTCACTGTGAGGGTGGTCTGTCACTGTGAGGGGTGGTCTGTCTCTGTGAGGGGGTCTGTCACTGTGAGGGGGGTCTGTCACTGTGAGGGGTGGTCTGTCTCTGTGAAGGGGTCTGTCACTGTGAGGGGGTCTGTCACTGTGATTGTGGTCTGTCACTGTGAGGGGGGGTCTGTCTCTGTGAGGGGGGTCTGTCTCTGTGAGGGGGTCTCACTGTGAGGGGGTCTGTCTCTGTGAGGGGGTCTGTCACTGTGAGGGGGGTCTGTCACTGTGATTGTGGTCTGTCACTGTGAGGGGGTCTGTCACTGTGAGGGGGTCTGTCACTGTGAGGGTGGTCTGTCTCTGTGAGGGGGTCTGTCACTGTGAGGGGGTCTGTCACTGTGAGGGGGTCTGTCACTGTGAGGGTGGTCTGTCACTGTGAGGGGTGGTCTGTCTCTGTGAGGGGGTCTGTCACTGTGAGGGGGGTCTGTCACTGTGAGGGGTGGTCTGTCTCTGTGAAGGGGTCTGTCACTGTGAGGGGGTCTGTCACTGTGATTGTGGTCTGTCACTGTGAGGGGGGGTCTGTCTCTGTGAGGGGGTCTGTCACTGTGAGGGGGGATCTGTCTCTGTGAGGGGGGGTCTGTCTCTGTGAGGGGGTCTCACTGTGAGGGGGTCTGTCACTGTGAGGGGGGGTCTGTCTCTGTGAGGGGGTCTCACTGTGAGGGGGTCTGTCTCTGTGAGGGGGTCTGTCACTGTGATTGTGGTCTGTCACTGTGAGGGGGGGTCTGTCTCTGTGAGGGTGGTCTGTCACTGTGAGGGGGGGTCTGTCTCTGTGAGGGGGGTCTGTCACTGTGAGGGGGGGTCTGTCTCTGTGAGGGGGTCTGTCACTGTGAGGGGGCGAGGGGGGTCTGTCACTGTGAGGGGGGGTCTGTCACTGTGAGGGGGTCTGTCACTGTGAGGGTGGTCTGTCACTGTGAGGGGGTCTGTCACTGTGAGGGGGGTCTGTCACTGTGAGGGGGTCTGTCACTGTGAGGGGGTCTGTCACTGTGAGGGGGGGTCTGTCTCTGTGAAGGGGTCTGTCACTGTGAGGGGGTCTGTCACTGTGAGGGGGTCTGTCACTGTGACGGGGGTCTGTCACTGTGAGGGGGTCTGTCACTGTGACGGGGGTCTGTCACCGTGAGGGGGGTCTCACTGTGAGGGGGGTCTGTCTCTGTGAGGGGGGTCTGTCACTGTGAGGGGGGTCTCACTGTGAGGGGGGTCTGTCTCTGTGAGGGGGGTCTGTCTCTGTGAGGGGTGAGGGGGGCTGTCACTGTGAGGGGGGTCTGTCACTGTGAGGGGGGTCTCACTGTGAGGGGGGTCTGTCTCTGTGAGGGGGTCTGTCTCTGTGAGGGGTGAGGGGGGCTGTCACTGTGAGGGGGGTCTGTCACTGTGAGGGGGGTCTCACTGTGAGGGGGTCAGTCACTGTGAGGGGGGTCTGTCACTGTGAGTGGGGTCTGTCTCTGTGAGGGGTGAGGGGGGTCTCACTGTGAGGGGGGTCTCACTGTGAGGGGCGTCTGTCACTGTGAGGGGGTCTGTCACTGTGAGGGGGGTCTCACTGTGAGGGGGGTCTCACTGTGAGGGGGTCTGTCACTGTGAGGGGGGTCTCACTGTGAGGGGGTCTGTCTCTGTGAAGGGGTCTGTCACTGTGAGAGGGTCTGTCACTGTGAGGGTGGTCTGTCACTGTGAGGGGGGTCTGTCTCTGTGAGGGGGTCTGTCACTGTGAGGGGGGGTCTGTCTCTGTGAAGGGGTCTGTCACTGTGAGGGGGTCTGTCACTGTGAGGGTGGTCTGTCACTGTGAGGGGGGGTCTGTCTCTGTGAGGGGGTCTGTCACTGTGAGGGGGGGTCTGTCTCTGTGAAGGGGTCTGTCACTGTGAGGGGGTCTGTCACTGTGAGGGGGGTCTGTCACTGTGATTGTGGTCTGTCACTGTGAGGGGGGTCTCACTGTGAGGGGGGTCTCACTGTGAGGAGGTCTGTCACTGTGAGGGGGTCTGTCACTGTGAGGGTGGTCTGTCACTGTGAGGGGTGGTCTGTCTCTGTGAAGGGGTCTGTCACTGTGAGGGGGGGTCTGTCTCTGTGAGGGGGTCTGTCACTGTGAGGGGGGGTCTGTCTCTGTGAGGGGGTCTCACTGTGAGGGGGTCTGTCTCTGTGAGGGGGTCTGTCACTGTGATTGTGGTCTGTCACTGTGAGGGGGTGTCTGTCTCTGTGAGGGTGGTCTGTCACTGTGAGGGGGGGTCTGTCTCTGTGAGGGGGGTCTGTCACTGTGAGGGGGGGTCTGTCTCTGTGAGGGGGTCTGTCACTGTGAGGGTGCGAGGGGGGTCTGTCACTGTGAGGGGGGGTCTGTCACTGTGAGGGGGTCTGTCACTGTGAGGGGGGTCTGTCACTGTGAGGGTGGTTTGTCACTGTGAGGGGGTCTGTCACTGTGAGGGGGGTCTGTCACTGTGAGGGGGTCTGTCACTGTGAGGGGGGTCTGTCACTGTGAGGGGGGGTCTGTCTCTGTGAAGGGGTCTGTCACTGTGAGGGGGCGAGGGGGGTCTGTCACTGTGAGGGGGGGTCTGTCTCTGTGAGGGGGGTCTGTCACTGTGAGGGGGGTCTGTCACTGTGAGGGGGTCTGTCACTGTGAGGGGGGTCTCACTGTGAGGGTGGTCTGTCACTGTGAGGGGGGTCTGTCACTGTGAGGGGGTCTGTCACTGTGAGGGGGTCTGTCACTGTGAGGGGGGGTCTGTCACTGTGAGGGTGGTCTGTCACTGTGAGGGTGGTCTGTCACTGTGAGGGGGCGAGGGGGGTCTGTCACTGTGAGGGGGGGTCTGTCTCTGTGAGGGGGGTCTGTCTCTGTGAAAGGGTCTGTCACTGTGAGGGGGGTCTGTCACTGTGAGGGGGGGTCTGTCACTGTGAGGGGGGTCTGTCTCTGTGAGGGGGTCTGTCACTGTGAGGGGGGTCTGTCTCTGTGAGGGGGGTCTGTCACTGTGATTGTGGTCTGTCACTGTGAGGGGGGTCTGTCACTGTGATTGTGGTCTGTCACTGTGAGGGGGTCTGTCACTGTGAGGGGGTCTGTCACTGTGAGGGGGGTCTGTCACTGTGAGGGGGTCTGTCTCTGTGAGGGGGTCTGTCACTGTGAGGGGGGTCTGTCTCTGTGAGGGGGTCTGTCACTGTGAGGGTGGTCTGTCACTGTGAGGGGGGTCTCACTGTGAGGGGGGTCTGTCACTGTGAGGGGGGGTCTGTCACTGTGAGGGCGTCTGTCACTGTGAGGGGGGTCTCACTGTGAGGGGGGTCTGTCACTGTGAGAGGGGTCTGTCACTGTGAGGGGGGTCTGTCACTGTGAGGGGGTCTGTCACTGTGAGGGGGCGAGGGGGGTCTGTCTCTGTGAGGGGGGTCTCACTGTGAGGGGGGTCTCACTGTGAGGGGGGGTCTGTCACTGTGAGGGGGTCTGTCACTGTGAGGGGGGTCTGTCTCTGTGAGGGGGTCTGTCACTGTGAGGGGCGAGGGGGGTCTGTCACTGTGAGGTGTGAGGGGGGTCTGTCTCTGTGAGGGGGGGGGGGTCTGGGTCTGGTACCGCCCCTCCCCTCACACTGGGCCAGGCAGCTTGCTTATCTTTTGGCTGAATGTTTAGGGTGGAGTTTTGTCGGGCACCGTTATAGCTCCATCCACAGATTATCATTCTCCCCCTGATTTGGGTGTTCAATGTGATCGCTGTCACTCCCTGGAAAGGTCTTCTCAATGTTTGGAATTGATGGATACGAGCTGCGTTATTTGTTTCCCCAGTCTCTGCGCAGCACATTGGTGAACGGTCTGGTGGAACAGTGCACGTTGCTGCGCGCAGCAATTCCTCAGTGTTACTGACTGGCTACTCTGTGAAAAGACCTCCAGACGGAACGTCCGTCAGGTGGTCGCGACTTCGTCCTTTCTTTATTTCATTTGTCGTAATCCACACCCTCGGGACACCTGATGTTACTTACGATGACTATTACAGGTACCGAATTCAATACCTGAAAGAAAATGGGTCTATTGTGCTGCTGAATGCAGAGGTTGACGATAGTGGTGTTTATGAGACCATCTTAACATCTGCAAACTCTACCACAGACAAGACCTACTTTAACACTATCCTGGCAATTCAAGGTAAGGGCAATGGATAGCTGAAAGGTATCTGACCTGAAATGTCAACTCTGTTTCTCTTTCTATAGATGCTGCCTCACCGGCTGACTAGTTCCAGCATTTTCTGCTTCCGTTGCCACTGATTTTTATAACTGCTGTTAAGGAAATTGAGTTAAAGGGCGGCGCAGTGGTTAGCACTGCTGCCTCACGGCGGCGAGGACCCGGGTTCGATCCCGGCTCTGGGTCACTGTCCGTGTGGAGTTTGCACATTCTCCCCGTGTCTGCGTGGGTTTCGCCCCCACAACCCAAAGATGTGCAGGGTAGGTGGATTGGCCACGCTAAATTGCCCCTTAATTGGGATAAAAAATGTTTAAAAGGAAATAGAGCAGGATTTAAGTCATTCCTATTTAACGGTACTAAAAATGAGGGGCGGGATTCTCCACCCCCACGCCCAAGTGGCCGCGCCGTCGTGAACGCCGTCAAGGTTCACGACAGCGCGGAACGGCCCCGGTCACGACCGATTCAGGCCCTGACAATGGGCCAGTATCGGGGCCACGTCATCTACACGCGCCAGGCCTTGTCGCCGCGTAAAGGCGTCGCCGCATAGATGACGCAGCCGGCGCCGCATAACGGGCGTCATCCGCGCATGCGTGGTTGCCGTCCTCTCTAAGTCCGCCCCGCAAGAAGATGGGGGACGGATCTTGTGGGGCCGCGGAAGGAAGGAGGTCCTTCAGAGAGGACGGCCCGACGATCGGTGGGCACCGATCGCGGGCCACCCCACATTTAAGGTACACCCCGGTGCAGGATTCCCCCTCGCCCCCCCACAGGCCGCCCCCCCCAGCGTTCACGCACCGCCCACGACTGCAGCGACCAGGTGTGGACGGCGCCGGGGGGGAACCCGCCGTTTTGGCCTGGCCGCTCGGCCCATCCGGGCCTCAGAATCGCGGGGGTGCCGGAGAATCGCCATTTTGGGTGTCTCGGACGATTCTCCGGCCCGCGGCCCGCGAAACTCGACCGGGCCATTCCCGCTGCTTGGGAGAATCGCGGGAGGGCGTCGGACCGGCGTCCCCGGAAATTTTGGCGGCCCAGGCGATTCTCCCAACCGGCGCGGGAGTGGAGAATCGCGCCCGAGGTGTAGTTTTTAATAATAATAATCTTTATTCTTGTCACAAGTAGACTTACATTAACACAGCAATGAAGTTACTGTGAAAAGCTCCTGTGAGCTTCATTTTGTGTTTCTATATTTGTCAGCTAAGAAAGTTGAGTTTTAGTTTCATTTTAAAAAGGCTGCGTGTAAATTTGTCGGTCGGTTTAGATGCCCGCATTGCAATGAGAATTATGACGTTAAAGCAAAAGCAGGTTTTTTTTTGAAAGCTGTTGCTTGGCAACCAGGGCCCACACTGGGACAGCAAGAGCAGTTGAATCAGTTGGAAGCTGGTGTCAGGTGAAGGACACAGGACAGGGAAATGCAGAGAGCCGATTTGCCAAAAGAACAAAAGAAGGTGTCAGAAACCGTGTGGGAGAGGGTTAGAGGAAAATCCCAGGACGACTGGAGTCAAAGGGACGAAGAACAGAAACCTGAGTGAGGCCCATTAAAGCAAGGAGCAGAGAAAAGATCATCAGAACATAAGAACTAGGAACAGGAGTCGGCCATCGGGCCCCTCGAGCCTGCTCCGCCATTCAATGAGATCATGGCTGATTTTTGTGGACTCAGCTCCACTCTCCGGCCCGTACACCATATCCCCGAATCCCTTTATTCTTTAGAAAGGCATCTATCTTTTTCTTAAAAACGTTTAAAGAAGGAACCTCAACTGCTTCACTGGGCAAGGAATTCCAGAGATTCACAACCCTTTGGGTGAAGAAGTTCCTCCTACACTCCGTCCTAAATCTACTTCCCCTTATTTTGAGGCTATGCCCCCTAGTTCTGCTTTCCCCGACCAGTGGAAACAACCTGCCCGCATCTATCCTATCTATTCCCTTCATAATTTTATATATCTCAATAAGATCCCCCCCGCATCCTTCTAAACTCCAATGAGTACAGTCCCAGTCTACTCAACCTCTCGTCATAATCTAATCCCCTCAACTCTGGGATCAACCTCGTGAATCTCCTCTGCACTCCCTCCAGTGCCAATATGTCCTTTCTCAGGTAAGGAGACCAAAACTGAACACAATACTCCAGATGTGGCCTCACCAACACCCTATACAATTGCAGCATAACCTCACTAGTCTTAAACTCCATCCCTCCAGCAATGAAAGACAAAACTCGATTAGCCTTCTTAATCACCTGTTGCACCTGCACACCAACTTTTTGCAACTCGTGCACCAGCACACCCAGGTCCCTCTGCACAGCAGCATGTTTTAACATCTTACCGTTTAAATAATAATCCATTCTGCTGTTATTCCTCCCAAAATGGATAGCCTCACACTTGGCAACATTGAATTCCATCTGCCAGACCCTAGCCCATTCACCTAACCTATCCAAATCCTTCTGCAGACTTCCGGTATCCTCTGCACTTTTTGCTTTACCACTCACCTTAGTGTCGTCTGCAAACTTTGACACATTGCACTTGGTCCCCAACTCCAAATCGTCTATGTAAATTGTGAACAACTGCGGGCCCAACACTGATCCTTGAGGGACCCCACTAGTTACAGGTTGCCAACCAGAGAAACACCCATTTATCCCCACTCTCTGCTTTCTGTTAGTTAACCAATCCTCTACCCATGCTACCACTTTACCCTCAATGCCATGCATCTTTAGTTTATGCAGCAACCTTTTGTGTGGCACCTTGTCAAAAGCTTTCTGGAAATCCAGATATACCACATCCATTGGCTCCCCGTTATCTACTGCACTGGTAAGGTCCTCAAGAAATTCTACCAAATTAGTCAGACACGACCTACCCTTTGTGAACCCATGCTGCGTCTGCCCAATGGGACAATTTCCCTCCAGGTGCCCCGCTATTTCCTCCTTAATGATAGATTCTAGCATTTTCCCTACAACCGAAGTTAAGCTTACCGGCCTATAATTACCCGCTTTCTGCCGACCTCCTTTTTTAAACAGTGGTGTCACGTTTGCTACTTTCCAATCCTCTGGGACCACCCCAGAGTCTAGTGAATTTTGATAAATTATCACTAGTGCGTTTACAATTTCCCTAGCCATCTCTTTTAACACTCTGGGATGCATCCCATCAGGGCCAGGAGACTTGTCTACCTTTAGCCCCATTAGCTTGCCCAATACTGCCTCCTTAGTGATTACAATCATCTCAAGGTCCTCACCTATCATATCTTTATTTCCATCAGTCACTGGCATGTTATTTGTGTCTTCCACTGTGAAGACTGACCCAAAAAACCTGTTCAGCTCCTCAGCCATTTCCCCATCTCCCATTATTAAATCTCCCTTCTCATCTTCCAAAGGGCCAATATTTACCTTAGTCCCTCTTTTTTGTCTTATATATTTGTAGCAGCTTTTACTATCTGCTTTTATGTTCTGAGCCAGTTTACTTTCATAGTCTACCTCACTCTTCTTTATGGCTTTTTTAGTCGCTTTCTGTTGTCCCCTAAAGACTTCCCAGTCCTCTAGTCTCCCACTAATTTTTTCCTTCAATTTGATACTCTCCCTCACCTCCTTAGATATCCACGGTTGATCTTTCCCCTTTCTACCGTCTTTCTTTTTTGTCGGTATGAACCTTTCCTGAACACTGTGAAAGATCGCTCAGAAGGTTCTCCACTGTTCCTCAACTGCTTCACCATGAAGTCTTTGCTCCCAGTCTACCTTAGCTAGTTATTCTCTCATCCCATTGTAATCGCCTTTGTTTAAGCACAAAACACTAGTGTTTGATTTTACCTTGTCATCCTCCAACTGTATTTTAAATTCCACCATATTGTGGTCGCTCCTTCCAAGAGGATCCCGAACTATGAGATCATTAATCAGTCCTGCCTCATTACACAGGACCAGATCTAGGACCGCTTGTTCCCTTGTAGGTTCCATTACATACTGTTCCAGGAAATTATCCCGGACACATTCTATAAACTCCTCCTCAAGGCTGCCTTTACCAACCTGGTTAAACCAATCGATATGCAGATTAAAATCTCCCATGATAACCGCTGTACCATTTCTACATGCATCCATTATTTCTTTGCTTATTGCCTGCCCCACCATCCTGTTACTATTTGGTGGCCTAGAGACTACTCCTATCAGTGACCTTTTCGCCTTACTATTCCTGATTTCCACCCAAATTGATTCAACCTTGTCTTCCATAGCACCAATATCATCCCTTACTATTGCCCGGATGCCATCCTTAAACAACAAAGCTACACCACCGCCCTTACCGTCCATTCTATCCTTTCGTATAGTCTGAGACCCTTGGATATTTAACTCCCAGTCGTGACCATCTTTTAACTGAGGTTCTGAGTCAAGACAGCTACAAACAGCGGAATATAAATTTAGCTTGCGAGAAGCGAGGCATCTGAGGTAAGTTGGCAATTTCTTATTGTGGTCCTCTGAAGCAACGGTGCTCTGTTGGCACGGCCGGGCACCTAAGCCAGTCTGTGGAAGGTGGCGCTGGAATGTACAAGGTGATCCGGGCCAGGAGAACACCAGAAAAGACAGGCTGAAAACCTGGAGGTGGATCCTTGACGAAGCTGTCTGAGAAAATGTTGTTTGGGAGAAGATTTGAAGACATGGGGCCCAGAGGGTCGGAGAATGGCCGTTGGCCGCCGTGAATCCCGCCCCCGCCGGTTGCCGAAGTCTCCGAAGGGAGAAAAGTCGGCGGGGCGTTAATGTCGCCGCTGCCGTCGGAGAATGGCACGGGTCTGCGCAAGGCAGCCGATTTTCGGCCTGCCGATATTCTCCCTTCCGGATGGGCCGAAGTCCCGTCGACGTGATGACCGTTCACGTCGACGTGAATCAAACACCTCCTTTTCATCGGCGTGACCCGGTGCTCCAGGTTCACGCCGACCAGCGTGGAGGTGAGTGACGGCCTGGGGGGTTGGCTCTGGGCAGGCGATGGCGTGGCCGCAGTCTGAATGCGTGAGGAGAGGTGTGTCTCGGCTTGTGTGTGTGTGTGTGCGGCGGGGGGGGGGGGGGTTAGAGTAGGCTGGGCTCCGGGGGAGTGCCGGGAGGGGGTCCGTGCCGGGGAGGGGGATGGGGTGGGGTCCGTGCCGGGGAGGGGGATGGGGGGGGTCCGTGCCGGGGAGGGGGATGGGGGGGGGTCCGTGCCGGGGAGGGGGATGGGGGGGTCCGTGCCGGGGAGGGGGATGGGGGGTCCGTGCCGGGGTGGAGGTTGGGGGGGGTCCGTGCCGGGGTGGACGTTGGGGGGGGGGGGTCCGTGCCGGGGTGGAGGTTGGGGGGGGTCCGTGCCGGGGTGGACGTTGGGGGGGGGGGGTCCGTGCCGGGGTGGAGGTTGGGGGGGGGGGGTCCGTGCCGGGGAGGGGGATGGGGGGTCCATGCCGGGGTGGAGGTTGGGGGGGGGTCCGTGCCGAGGAGGGGGATGGGGGTCCGTGCCGGGGTGGAGGTTGGGGGGGGGTCCGTGCCGGGGTGGAGGTTGGGGGGGGGTCCGTGCCGGGGTGGAGGTTGGGGGGGGGTCCGTGCCAGGGTGGAGGTTGGGGGGGGGGTCCGTGCCGGGGAGGGGGATGGGGGGTCCGTGCCGGGGTGGAGGTTGGGGGGGGTCCGTGCCGGGGAGGGGGATGGGGGATCCGTGCCGGGGTGGAGGTTGGGGGGTGGTCCGTGCCGGGGTGGAGGTTGGGGGGGTCCGTGCCGGGGAGGGGGATGCGAGGGCAAGTGAGTTGGCCCACCTGGCCAGGTGCCAGCCTCCAACAGTTGGACACATGCGGTCCATGCCACCTGGCTGGGGGGAGGAGGGGATATGGGCAATGATGACATGTCGTCGTTCCCCTCCCCCCCACCAGGCCGTCATGTTTTCCGATCATCCAGCGATGTTGGCCGCCGTGGTGGCAGCCGCTCATGTCTATGTTGCCCTGGATGAGGAGGAGGAGGAGAAGGAGGAGGAGGAGCGTGCCAGAGAGGCGGCGCAGGCTGCCGCAGAGGGACAGGCGGCAGCCGCCCAGGCTGGAGGGACACCTGACCGACAGGGGGAGGAGGGGGAGGAGGACGTCGCGGCCCCACGGCAACGGAGGCACCCGAGGGCGCCCCGTGTGTACCGGCCCCGGCAGTCATACCAGGACCTCACGGACCGGGAATGCAGGAGGAGACTCCGGATGAGGCGGGAAACCGTGGCACACATCTGCCACCTGCTGGCACACCTGTCACCGCGTGGCACTGGTGGGGGACACCCTCTCCCCGTGTCCGTCAAGGTTACGGTGGCCCTGAACTTTTATGCAACGGGGTCATTCCAGGCACCGAGTGGGGACCTGTCCGGCATATCGCAGACATCGGTGCATCGGTGCATCCGGGCAGTGACAGATGCCCTATATGCCATGGCGCACCGCTACATCCGCTTCCCCGTGGACCGGGCCAGCCAAGATGCCCGGGCCGTGGGCTTCTCTGTCGTGGCCGGGTTCCCCGTGGTCCAGGGCGCGATCGATGGGATGCACGTCGCCGTGCGGCCACCTGCAGATAACAGGGCCGTGTTCACTAATAGGAAGGGGACCTATTAGATGAACATACAGGTGGTCTGCGCCCACCGCATGATGATCCTGCATGTCTGCGCCCGTTACCCAGGCAGTGTACACGACTCATACGTGTTGTCGCGGTCATCCACCCCCGGCATGTACGAGGGACGCCATCCCCGGCTGAGGGGCTGGTTGCTGGGCGACAGGGGCTACCCATTGCGATCGTGGCTGATGACGCCTATACGGAGGCCACGCAATGAGGCGGAGAACCGCTACAATGATGCCCATGTAGCGACAAGGGGAGTGATAGAGAGGTGCTTTGGCATGCTAAAGATGCGTTTCAGGTGCCTGGACCTCTCTGGGGGCGCCCTCCAGTATCGGTCAGATAGGGTCGGCCGCATCATTGTGGTGTGCTGCGTCCTGCACAACATAGCCCAGCAGAGGGGCGATGTGCCGCAGGCAGAGGAGGGCGGAGTGGAGGAGCAGCAGGAAGAGGCGCAGTCCTCCCCAGATGAGGGGGATGGGGGTAATGGTCAGGGCAGACGGGGTAGACACAGGCGGGTGGCTGTCCACCGTTACCGGCTGGCCCAGCGGGCACGGGACAGACTGATAGCCGCCCGCTTCACTGACTAGATGGGTGTGGGAATCGGGTAGTATGGCCACAGACCGCACACCATGGCAACAGCCGACCACCCACACCCCCCACCCATCCACCCACCCAGCACCCTCACCCCCCTCCCCAACCCCACCCACCCCACCCGCATGCACACCACCCCCCCCCCCCATTGCACAACGGGCCGGGCTCACACAGTTGCGGGTCGACGCGTGTCTATTGCAGGCCATGGAGGATGATGACAACCCGCCCTGCGGTGAGCTCCTGGCTCCACATCGTTGGACTATGTCTGACCCATGGCCACAGTACCACCATCCACCCGGACCATCCCTGCATGCGGCTGTGACACTGCAGCGCACGGTCCCGTCCTCTGCCCGGGGGATGTTGATGGCGGCCCAGGGGGAAGGGGGCAGACTCACCTGGGGCTGAGGTAAGACCACCCCTCACACACACACTTGCACTCAACGTACATGACACCCCCGCACACTTTGGACAGAGCACAAAGGCAGCTTCTGTAGGTGTAACATTGACTTTAATAACCAAAGGAGTTCATGCACGTGCCCTAGCCCCTAAAACTCATCTGTGCCCTGCACCCGTGCCAACTTACTCAGTGTCTAATTGTTTGGCCTTACGGGCCCTTTGACTACGTCTACGTGGTTCCCCAGACGGTACAGCAGAACTGGAGGTGGACTCCTGTGATTCCTGCCCTCTGACACTGGATCCCTTTGGCGGCCGTTTCCTGGGGCGTCCTGGCCTAGATGGGCCAGGCTGCGGCCCGGGCGACTGGGATGGCGAGCTGCCAGCCTGTCCTGCCCGTTGCCCACCCGATGCACCTGGGACGGAAGGGGGGGAGTCCGAGGTGTCGCGGTGTTCCGGGACCTCCCCTACAGAGGGAGCCGGGACGGACCACACCACCTCCTCCTCTCTCGGGGTGCCCGATGGCCCCCAGGCCTCTACATGGGTGGGGGATGCGAACGGACTGGCCATCCGACGCACCCCCGACATCTGCCGCTGCCAGTCCTGGAGGCCCGTGCTGGTATCGACAGGGGTCTGCAGGTTTGCAGCCATGGAGCCCAGGGGGTTGACAAACCCTGTCTGTGACAGTGCGACGCCGGCTCGCACATGGCCACTGGCGCCGATGCCCTCAGCGATGGCCTGCAGAGACTGGGCCATGGCCTGCTGAGACTGGGCCATGGCCTGCTGAGACTGGGCCATGGCTTGCAGAGACTGGGCTATGACGTTGAGCGCCTCTGCCATCTGGCGCTGGCACTGGCACTGGCTCATGGCCTCCTGTGAGAGGGCAGCCATGTCCTGGGCCACTGACGCCGCCTGCACGGAAAGCCCCAGGCCTCGCAAACCGTTCCCCATGTCTGACACCGTCGCACCCATTGCCTCCACCGCGGACGCCACCCATGCGGTGTCAGCTTGGGTGGCACGCATGACCGGCACCACTCCCAGCTCCTGGACGCGGGTGGACTCCTCCATCTGCGACTGCAGCCGCCGCAAGCCGCCCGTCACCCTCTTCGCTCGTCTCCAGGTCGGTGGTTGCATCGGATCTATGTGTGGGTGTGGTAACTCCAGGAACCCGGGATCCATCTGGGCGGCAGATGTTCGCTTGGGCTGGGCTGCCCTCCGACCGCCCGGCCCCTCTGCTGCTCCTACCTCCACCTGCTGTACCGGGACGGCTGTGTTGTGCGCACCAGTGAGTGTAGCAGACGCCTCATCACTAAAGTGCCCAACCGAGGTGAGTGTTTCTGCGATGGTGGAGGGTGTTGGTGACAGCAGTGGCGTTGTGTCGTGCTCTTCGTCCCACTCTGAGTCCATGGCACTTTGGGGTGGGGGTTCGTCTCCACACATCCACTCTGAGTCACTGTCCGGTATTTCGTCTTCCCGGGTAGTGCTGTCCTGGGTAGTGCTGTCCCGGGTAGTGCTGTCCCGGGTAGGGTTGTCCTGGGCAGTGGTGTCCCGGGTAGGGGTGTCCTGGATAGTGGTGTCCTGGGTAGTGGTGTCCTGGCTCGGATGTGACGGGGGCCTGTGGCTGCCCCCCTCATCGCTGGGTGGTCGCTCCCGCACGTGACGGGGGTGTCGTCTCCCTGTTGCTCCAGGTCTCTCCGTCTCCCGTGGTGTGCGAGGGGCATCCTGCGGGCGTCGCATGCTGGAGGGTCCGGGTCTCTCCGTCTCCCGTGGTCTCCGAGGGGCATCCTGCGGGCGTCGCATGCTGGAGGGTGCGGGTCTCTCCGTCTCCCGTGGTGTGCGAGGGGCATCCTGCAGGCGTCACATGCTGGAGGGTGCGGGTCTCTCCGTCTCCCGTGGCCTCCGAGGGGCATCCTGCGGGCGTCGCATGCTGGAGGGTCCGGGTCTCTCCGTCTCCCGTGGCCTCCGAGGGGCATCCTGCGGGCGGTCTGCATCTGCGGGGATGGGTGCCTGGACGTTTGCTCCTGCGATACACAATGAAGCATGCATGGTTAGACATCAGGCAGTGATCAGGTGATATGGGGGAGGGGGATATAGGGGAGGGGGGATATGGGGACGGGCTGTCGGTGGCTCACTTGCTACTACGCCCCCGACCTCTGCATCAGCAACCTCCCGGTCCTCAGGTCCGCCAGCCAGTTCCAGGGCCCTTTCCTCGTGTTCGGTCAGTGGCCTCTCATCAGCGGGCCCTCCTCCAGTCCTCACATGCTCCCTAGTGTTGTGTGCGCGCTTCTCCTGTGGGGGGGGGGGGGTGGCAGGGGTAAAAGGCAACACTGTTAGGCAGGTATATGAATGCACTCCATCGTTTGCGCGTGCATTGCAGAGGTTAAGGTTAGGGCTGGATTCATTTGGGGATATGGGGGATATGGGGGAGGAGAGGATATGGGGGAGGGGGGATATGGGGGAGGGGGGATATGGGGGATATGGGGGAGGGGGGATATGGGGGAGGGGGGATATGGGGAGGGGGGATATGGGGAGGGGGGATATGGGGGAGGGGGGGGATATGGGGAGGGGGGATATGGGGGAGGGGGGATATGGGGAGGGGGAGGTGGGATATGGGGGAGGGGGGATATGAGGGGAGGGGGGATATGGGGGAGGTGGGATATGGGGGAGGTGGGATATGGGGGAGGGGGGATATGGGGGAGGTGGGATATGGGGGAGGGGGGATATGAGGGAGGGGGATATGGGGAGGGGGGATATGGGGGAGGTGGGATATGGGGGAGGGGGGGATATGAGGGAGGGGGGATATGGGGAGGGGGGATATGGGGAGGGGGGATATGAGGGAGGGGGGATATAGGGGAGGGGGGGATATGGGGGGTTTGGGGGAGGGGGTATAAGGGGGAGGGGGATATGGGGAGGGGGATATGGGGGAGGGGGGATATGGGGGAGGGGGATATGGGCGAGGGGGGATATGGGGAGGGGGATATGGGGGTGGGGGGATATGGGGGAGGCACACCCTGCCTGCTCTGACGAGGTTGTTCACCTTGTGGCACTGGGTGCCTGTCCGTGGTGTCAGGGACGCAGCGGTGACGGCCTCTGCCACTTCCCTCCACAGACGCCGGCTGTGGCGTGGGGCAACTCTGCGGCCGTGCCCGGGATACAGGGCGTCCCTCCTCTGCTCCACCGCATCCAGGAGCGCCTCCACATCGCGTGACTCGAACCTCGGGGCTGAGCGACGGCCAGCCATCAAGTCGGGTGTTGCGGTCGGGTGTTCCGGTCGGGTGGGGGGGAGCTGCGCGGCCTTATGAGCCGTCACGCCGTGCAGCGCGTATGACGCTGCACGGCGTGAACCACTGCGCAAGCGCGGATCCCGTTACGTCGCTGCTAGCCCATTTCGGGCCGGAGACTATCGACCCATTTTTCCGACGTGACGCAAGTCGGATTTGCGCCGTTTTTTGCGCCGATCGGCGGACTTTCCGCCGATAACGGAGAATTTCGCCCCATGTTCTTTGAGAGCAGAGATTGGGAATCCTCATGTGCAAGTCAGAGTTGGCTCACAGTGTGATGAGCATCTTGCGGGGGGGGGGGGGGGGGCGGGGTGTGGCGGGGGGGGCGTGGGGGGGGCGGAGGGGGGCGGGGAGTTGATAAGCAATCTGCAGAAATTACATTGTGTGGCAGCTATCACTTGGTTTCAGAGTGTGGGGTCTCTGACCACATTTTGCCTATTGATTTACATGGACTTGTACTTGCTGTCAACATTAGGGTATAAGATAGAATTTCAAACTTCTGTTGTCCTTACAACAGGAGGGGGTGAAAAGGGGGAACAGTTGTACAAACTGTGAGTTGTGGGGGTGAATTACGGGCGGCATGATAACACAGTGGTTAGCACTGTTGCTTCACAGCGCCAGGGTCCCAGGTTCTATTCCCGGCTTGGGTCACTGTCTGTGCGGAGTCTGCACGTTCTCCCCGTGTCTGCGTGGGTTTCCTCCGGGGGCTCCGGTTTCCTCCCGAAAGACGTGGGGCTGGATTCTTCAAAAATGGGGCTATGTCTTAAGAAAGTCGTGAGTGAGTCTCCTCCCTGCAGGGGGCTGGCAGGGCCCCGGAGTGCTCTTCGCAGCTCTGCCTGCCGATACGGGGCCCCGCACTCCGGTCAGGAGTCCACGCATGGACTCTCCTGCCTGCAGCGGCCGCGCCATGCGCAGCGGGCTCGGACCGCAGAGCGACATCAGGAATGTAGGCCCCCCCCACCCCGAGATGGCTCGCGGATCCATGCTGCTTGTTCGCTACCCTGGCCATCCATGAAGCCCCTCCCGGTGATCGATCCCCCCCCCCCCACCTCCCACCAGGGCGGCCGCGGACTGAGGTCTGGAGTCACTTGGAGGCCAGACCGGGTCAGGACGGCAGATTTCCTTCCCTGAGGGACATTAATGAACCAGATGGGTGTTTTGTGCCATCTCACCCCCCCCCCCCCCCCCCTCAATCCTCCCCCCTCCCCGCCCAATCCCAAAGTATATCCTGGGTCTCTTGATTACCAATCCAGTGATATGATCACAGAGCCACTGTTACCCCCACAATGTTGGGTTGTTTTCTTTGGCACAGAGATGGGGAACATTGTGTGAGACCGAGATAGAGTGGGTGTAGCAGATCGGTGGGTAACAAGCGGGTATGGAACTAAAGTGATTAGGACGGGGTTTAGAGGGGCTTTGAGGAATCATGTTTTTCACCTCGAGGTTACTGGGGGCCTGGAACTTGCTGCATGAAAGGGTTTTTGAGGCATTATTATCATTATTAAAAACCACCATCACATTTTAAGAAACTAGGATTTGCACAGCAGGGTTCCAGACCTAAAATTAGGAAATGGGATTAGACTCGATCGCCCTCTATCCAGCCCCACTGCTCCACGAAACCCACAACAACAGTATAAATCTGACCCTATTTCCAGCTCTCTCCAGCTTCGAGAAAGAGTCATCCAGACTCGAAACGTTCGCCCCCTTCTCTCCCCACAGAGGCTGTCAGGCCTGCTGAGATTGTCCAGCATTTTCTGTTTGTGCTTTACAACTGGCACAGAGACAATGAACTGTATTACTCCCTATAGTATTCTCTGTAAGACTTTAATCTATCACCAGCCACCTCACAAACTGTGCACCGGTTAGACCCGGCAACTGCTATTTTGATGGGTAACACGCCAACTTCAACCACTGACTGTGTGTGATCTTCTCCTCTGCACAGATGTTTTGCAAATGCCAGTGATAGTCCAAGATCGCGGTGTAGCGTCCACTATCGTTCACTTCAATTGTGTTGTGAGACTCGGGGAAGTAAACGAGATCTTGTGGATGAAAGGCGACACAATACTGAGCGGCGACAGCATTTACCAAATATCAATTGACAACAAAACCCTGAGGATTGACGCACCTCAGCTTCCAAACTGTGAGCTAATTACCTGTGTGGTCAGAAACAAAGTGAGTGAGAACAGGAACTCCCGTTTGCTCCGTATCAGTGGTACGTTTCCTCAAGGTCACGTTGAGTGTTCACGAGCTGCTTGACAGTGATTTTAAGGCACGTTTGGAATTTACAACTCGATGGGGATTTTGTGTAACCCGTTGATTTGATTTTGGCCTGGGGTTAAATTCACATTGAAAGCTGTTAAATGTCTGAAGTAGCGTGAAAGCCAGCAGAGAGGAAACAAATATCGAACAAGTGGGTTAGCCCTGCTGCCTCACGGCGCCGAGGTCCCAGGTTCGATCCCGGCTCTGGGTCACTGTCCGTGTGGAGTTTGCACATTCTCCCCGTGTCTGCGTGGGTTCCGCCCCCACAACCCAAAGATGGGCAGGGTAGGGGGATTGAACACACTAAAATTGCCCCTTAATTGGAAAGAAATGAATTGGGTACCTAAATTATTTTTAAAAAGGAGTATAGATTAGAATCAGAGTTTTACAGCACAGAGGCCCATCCTGTCTGCACCGGACATCAAGCACCTACCCATTCTAATCCCGCTTCGTCCGTAGCCTTGTGTTTGGGCCAATGTGGGGAATTATATGAATTATCTTGTGCACTGTACCACAAATGTGTGTCGCCTTGGCGTTTGATTGCCAGGAAATTAGTCTTGCCCGATGGGCTCGAGTCTATTTCTCAATTTTTAAAAACCTTCGCTCATGAGATGTGGGCGTCGCTGACTGTGCCAGCATTTATTGTCCATCCCTGAGAGTATTTAACAGTCAACCACATTGGCTGTGGGTCTGGAGTCACGTGTAGGCCAGACCGGGTCAGGACGGCAGATTTCCCTTCCCGAAAGGACATTAGTGAACCAGATGGGTTTTTACAACAATCTACAATGGTTTCACGGTCATCATTAGACTTTTAATTCCAGATGTTTTTATTGAATTCAAATTCCACCGCCTGCCCTGGTGGGATTCGAACCTGGGTCCCTGGAGAATGACTCTGGGCCTCTGGATGACTAGTCCAGCGACAATACCACTACGCCACTGCCTCCCCCTGCATGTTTATCATTTATTTTTCACAGGGATGCGGATGTGAGGTAACGCATTTTGGCAGGTCCAATACAGGTGGAAACTATACAGTAAATATAAAAGTTTATACATCCACAGCATTACAGGGCGTTAACTTTCTTCCTAAGGTGCCCAGAACTGAACACAATATTCCAAATGTGGTCTGACCAATGATTTGTAGAGGTGTAGCATCACTTCATTGCTTTTATACTCTCTGCCTCTATTTATAAACCTTAACAACTGTTTCAACTTGCCTGGCTACCTTCAGAGAATTATGCACTCCAAGGTCCCTCTGCTCCAGCACTCCCCTCAGTGTTGTACCATTGAGCCTGGATTGCCTCCACATTTCTCTGTATTGATGCTCATCTGCCTGATGCGTATCCGTTTGGCCAACTTTTGTCAATGCCCCTCTGAAGTCACTCAGCGTGATCCTCACAATTCACTATTCTCCCCGGCTTGGACCGTGTATTGTGAAGCCCAGTTGGGAGGAATGACAAAAGGAATTGGTTATCAGGAACTTTACAGGCCAGGGGGTTTGCAGCACAGGAGTCTGGCACTTTGGACTGAGTGCAGTGCAACCCACACAGTGCGGTAAGGGGAACACATGTCCCACACCTCGGTGTCAGCATCGTGTTGGATAGAGCCCAGCGTGAAGACAGCATGGCAACAGCTCCGAGACTAGGCCGTTACCATCCCTATTAATGAGTAGTTAATGGGCGGGATACTCCGGTCCTCCAGCTGCTTCCCATTCGCTGGGGCGGGGTTCCATCTTCCCGTCGATTGGCAATGGGATTTCCCATTGTAACCAGCCCACGATGGCAGTGGGAAAAGTGAACGCAACGGCTGGAGGATGCCAGCCAATGCTTATAGTCAGCGAACACCTTAATAAAACCGACCAAACTACACCCAATGCCTTACAACTAAATTTGCTTGAATTGTTTTTTAAGTGTATTTTATTACAAACATGTATCAAAACAGGTTACAGCGAACAAACACCCCGGGAAACATACTTCCCAACAATCAACTATACTGTCTGGGCACATTTTCCCTCTTTTTCACCCCCCGCCCCCCCTCCCCCGCGATGAACAGCTCCTCAACCGCAGTCACAAACATCCCCCACCTTTTCTCAAACACCCCTGCTGAGCCCCTTAACCCATACTTTATCTTCTCTAACCGCAGGAAGCCGTACAGGTCACCCAACCAAGCTGCTACCCCCCGGTGGCGATGCCGACCGCCACTCCAGCAAAATTCACCGCCGTGCAATCAGAGAGGCGAAGGCCACGACATCGGCCTCCCTCCTCTCCTTGAGCTCCGGCTTCTCTGAGACCCCAAATATCGCCACCAAAGGGTCCGGGTCCTCCTCCACTATCCTGGCTAAGACCGCGAACACTCCCGCCCAGAATCTTACCAATTTTTCACAATCATTTTGGGTGAGTAGAAGCCCACCAACAAGGCCTACTCCTCAGTGCGACTCCGAGCAAACCCGGAAATGTGGATTTTCCCAACTCCAACCGCAGCCGAGAGCAAAATAAATAAATAAGAGGGGATGGGAGAAATGCTTAAAGTGGAATAAAGACTCTTCGATCATGTCTGCTGGCCTCATGTTACGCTGAGCTGTGATTTGTGTTGGGATCAATTGGAATGAGTTTCCTGTTGCAGGATTGCTGTCGCTCCACGAATTCTCTCTTATATCATCCGCCATCGCTCTGGTCAGCTCGGTAACATCTTATGGTGCAGAAGCTTTCATAATCCTGTACGCCCTGGACGCTTACAAAAGTAACTAATGCACCTTCTCTATCATTTCATTGTATCACGAGCTTGAATACTTAACCACATATTGCCAGAGTTAGTCTCACTGACACTCTGAGAACTGAACAGATTTGAGAAAGGGAATTTGTTTTTGATAAACCTGTCAAGGGTTTTTTGAGGGTGTGGCCATCAGGGGATCGGGAGAAGGCCTCCACAAGACACGTAGGCAATTCACCAGCCTCTTCGAGGACCTGTTTGTGACCCGCAACTGAAGAGGGGAGGGCGAACTAGCCAGGGGAAAAGAAGGAGGGGGGGGGAG
This sequence comes from Scyliorhinus torazame, assembly GCF_047496885.1. Taxonomy (NCBI): domain Eukaryota; kingdom Metazoa; phylum Chordata; class Chondrichthyes; order Carcharhiniformes; family Scyliorhinidae; genus Scyliorhinus; species Scyliorhinus torazame. The sequence continues at coordinate 47,826 of NW_027308993.1, forward strand.
GAGAGGAGACAACACAGGGGGAACAGAGGGAGACAACACAGGGATTAAAGGATGCAGAGGGAAGGGAATAAACCCATTCATGCTGTTCCATCTTTGTCGCCTCGATCCCAGCCCTGCCCAATTGGGTCGGGTGTACATGGTTTCTGGTATATTGGTTGTAACTGATCAGTTGGATTTTACTGTTAAAGTGCCTTGTGTTCCTGTTTCCTGTCTTTCCTTCTCGTTATAAATACAAATGAAAATCAATAAAAATATATATATATATTTTAAATCACTGACCTCTCTGGCTTGAATTAAAGGCAAAGCTGCCTTAAAGTCACAGGTCCATTGATCTTCCATGGACCAACATTGTAATTGAAAAAAAATAAGACAAAAGGGGGGAAAATAAGGGAATAAACAGGGTTGAAACCAGGAGGATTCTTCCAATGATAGAGTAGGTGCAGAGTGCCAAACAACATAGGCGAGCTGCAATTCCTCATCACCTTATCAAACTCTCTTCAATCTGTTTGTCTTTCCAGTTCACAAGAGACACGTGGAGCTGACGGCCGTTTTTGTCTTCTTCCAAATGATCTCCTGCCTGACTTTGTTGACTGCGTCCGTGTTCTGTGTTATCGATCCCAGTGAGTGTCTGATTTTCCCTGTGTTTGAATTCACACACCAGCCCCGGTTCTGCTGGGTAGGAAACATGGCAAGTCTGAAACGCAGGAAAGAGAGCACAGTTATAGAGTCAGAGATGTTTACAGCAGGGAAACAGGCCCTTCGGCCCAGCTGGTCCATGCCGCCCAGTTTCTATCCATAAGCTAGTCCCACTTTCCCGCATTTGTCCCATATCCCTCTATACCCCCCCTGCCCATGTAACTGTCTAACTGCTTTTTAAAGGACAAAATCATACCCGCCTCTCCCACTGCCCCTGGCAGCCCGTTCCAGACACTCACCACCCTCTGTGTGAAACAATTGCCCCTCTGGTCTCTCTTGTATCTCTCCCCTCTCACCTTTAACCTCTGCCCTCTAGTTTTAGACTCCCCTACCTTTGGGAAAAGATGTTGACTATCGACCTTATCTATGCTCCTCATTATTTTGGAGACCTCTATAAGGTCACCCCTAAGCCTCCTCCGCTCCAGGGAAAAAAGTCCCAGCCTATCCAGCCTCTCCTTATAACTCAAACCATCAAGTCCCGGGAGCAGCCTCGTCAATCTCTTCCGCACTCTTTCTAGTTTAACAATATCCTTCCTATAATAGGGTGACCAGAACTGTACACAGTATTCCACGTGTGGTCTTACCAATATCTTGTACAACTTCAACAAGACGTCCCAACTCCTGTATTCAATATTCTGACCAATGAAACCTCGCATGCTGAATGCCTTCTTCACCACCCTGTCCACCTGCGACTCCACCTTCAAGGAGCTATAACCTGTGCCCCTAGATCCCTGATGGGCACCTTGTTGCTGTTTGCCCCCCAGCGGCTGTTAACAGGTGTCAGCAACTTATTAACCACATTGATCAGCCTTAATGGCAATCACGTTGTCAAACAGCTGATGGATATCTGGATACCTGTCAATGGGGATGTGATCACTTTAATCACATTTTGGTTTGATGTTGTAAGCTTCCTTCGAGATTCCCTTTATTTAGGGGCAGTACCCCTTCAGGGGGCTACCCTTTTAAGTCGTCCCGCAGTCTTTTTATTTGGTTTATTCGTTTTACCCCAAAATAGGGATAGCTGGGACAACTGGTGGGGTGGAGTCATGTTGACTGTGAGCTCAGTTAATAAAGACATTTTGTCGAAGCTTTTCATCCTGCACTGATCAGGCCAATTGCAAGACAATACCAAAGTCAGTGGAAACAGCAACTTTGCACTATATAAGAAGAGGCACTGATTGTTTGACAAGTGGACTGATTGATAAGGGCGTTGCAGTGGATAATGCAGCAGTTGATGGTGACTGGCAGTTAACTGCCGAGCGTTGATTGAAAATTTAAACCAGGCTTCCCAAATCTAATTTGTCAAGGCATTGCCCTGAGGAATGTACCAGCGAATGGCCATCGCCTATTTTGTGGAGCCGAAACAGGCCCCAATTGCGTACATGTTCTTTCTGTCTGCAAGGAACGTTGCTTCCACTGAATGGTTTTTTATCAGCACCACTGAAGTTCTGTCCTACCAAACGACCAGAACTCAATCAACTCTCTCCAGCAAGGGAAGCTGCTTTGTCTTCGTTTTAACTTCACCAACTGGCGTTGTTCCAACTTGAAGTTATGTGGAAACTCATGAAGGCCCCCAGGACATCCCTAAGCACATGGGGTAGTCTTTGTGGAGATGTTGGCAAAACGTATGAATGACCAGGTTATCTGTTTTGATTGTCCTTGGTTGAGGGAGAAACTGGACAATTGCTTGTCCTTTGAATGCTACCAAGGGATCATTTACATGAGAGTCAGCGTCTCATCTTAACGGCCCAACTGGGAGACGACATTTGTGGCAGTGCAGCACGCCCTCGATACTGCTCTGAAATGTCCCCCCGATAGAATGAGCTCGTCGGAGCGTGATTAGGTAGTCAGTATCCAGAACAAGGTCTCGCAAGCAGCAAACCTGTTTTGGTGGTGTGGGTTGAGGGGTACGTGTTCGTGAGGTGGACTTCTCTCTCATCAGACAGTATCACCGGATGGTCAACGTCCCTCCACTTTAACAGCAGCTCATCCCAAATGAGTGCGGTTCCAGGCAGTGTCGCCCTGAGGCGTCTCCCTAGATTAGGTGCTCAAGTCCCAGGTTGGGCCTTGAACCCACAAACCTCTGACTCTGAGACAGGTCGAGGCTTCGGGTCAATGATGAGGCCCTGACAAGCAGTCGTTCATTTTCTGTTCCACAGCGTTCCCAATGCCGTTTTCATTTCACCCACTCCTCATTCTGCCCTTTTCCAGGTTACCCTCTGGCGTACAGAATAATTTCAGGAGCGGCAATTTTATTCATTACAGCAAAGATCATTTATGTCCTGGCCCTTTACCTGCAACACGAAAGTGAACTGAAAAGGTCATTTCTGGTCAAGCAAAGTAAGGTTAACCAATAATTATTCCGTTTGTCATTATTCTTTCCGATATTGCTTCTTACAACCACTCCAAAGGTCGTGTTGAAATCCCGAGCAGAGAACAGTACTTGAGATTGTTTTTCATTCACCATGGATGGGAGTGTTGTTGGCAAGGCCAACATTTGTTTCCCAGCCTCAGTGTCCACCTGCTACATGTAGCAAAGGCGGAATGGCTTTCATTTTTAAAATACATGCACGGGATTCATGCTGGCTGGGCCAGTATTTATAACCCATCCCTAATTGCCCCTTGCGAAGGCGGTGGTGCGTAGCCTTCCTGAACCGCTGGAGTCCCTGAGGTGTAGGTCCACCCGCCGTGCTGTTAGGGTGGGAGCTCTCCAGGATTCTGGCCCAGGGACAGTGAAGGAACGGCCGATGTATTTCCCAGTCAGGGTGACAGATGGCTTGGATGGGAGCCTCAGGGATGCTCCCAGATTTCTGTTTCCCTTGCCCTTCCAAGTGGGAAACGCCACGGATTTGGCTGCCTAAGGAGCCTTGGTGAGTTGCTGCAGTGCACCTGGTAGATGGTGCACACGGCTGCCATTGTGCGCCGGTGGTGGAGGGAGTGAACGTTGACATTGGTGAATGGAGTGTTTACGACACCCTGGGCAAGGGAGCGATCGGCTCCAGCTCCCCCCCCTTGACCCACAGTCACAATACAACTGAATTAACCAATACTTCTTGGAAAAATACTCAGAAGTCTTTGGCCCTTGGCTGTCCAATAATTACAGTCATCAGGTTTGTAAACGTGAACACAATTACACAATAATAATCTTTATTAGTGTCACAAGTAGGCTTACATTAACACAGCAATGAGGTTACTGTGAAAAGCCCCTAGTCGCCACACTCCGGCGCCTGTTCGGGTACACAGAGGGAGAATTCAGCATGTCCAATTCACCTAACAGCACGTCTTTGGACTGTGGGAGGAAACCGGAGCACCCGGAGGAAACCCACGCACACACGGGGAGAACGTGCAGACTCCGCACCGACAGTGACCCAAGCCGGGAATAGAACCTGGGACCCTGGGTGCAGAGACCACACTTCTAGATGCTCCAGTATCCTGTGTTGATATTCCTAGACATCGCACCACCCTGTGTCAGATCTCCAGTTTTGTCTGCACTCCTTCCCGTGGCTCCAACACCCGATTGCCATCATTAGTACCAGTGGAACCTGCCTTGCTGGGGAATAGGCACAGTCACAGGAATTTGGGAATGTTCAAATGACTAAATTAAAACAGACAAGGAAGTTGTCCTGGTTAAGGCGAGGTGTTCGATTGAGCAAGTGTTACACTGTCCCTGTGTGATGCCTTTCAATTTGTTTTGTCCCCAGGACGTCGTAATATTTTTCTGCTGTGCGGAACCTTCAGAATAATCATTTCCATCATCCCAATTTACAGAGGACTGTATAACAGTGAGTACTGATGGTCGAGTTGAATAGTAGCAATAATTGGAGTACATTCCTGTTTACTGGGTATGCAGTGGACCAGTTCCAAATGCGAAGCTACCTGAATGGAACTACCAAGTGTGGGTTGGTCAAGTTCGGAGAGCATCAGCTGAATCAAGCACGGAGGCTATCATTTGAAAAAGCAGATTGTGCGTCTCCCCTGGTGTGGGCCTTTGTGCTGTATCAGGGTCAGAACTTTTCTTTTATTCGTTCCTGGGAGGTGGGCATCGCAGGCTGGCGCCAGCATTTAGTGCCCATCCCTAATTGCCCTTGAAGGGGGGCAGTTAAGAGCACCCACGTTGCTGTGGGTCTGGAGTCACGTGTAGGCCAGACCGGGTAAGGACGGCAGATTTCCTTCCCTAAAGGACATCAGTGAACCAGGTGGGTTTTTACGACAATCGACACACGGTCATCGTTAGACTTTTAATTCCAGACTTTTATTGAATTCAGATTTCACCCTCTGCAGTGGCAGGATTTGAACCTGGATCGCCAGGTCACGACTCTGGGTCTGTGGTTTACTAGCCCAGTGACAATACCACTCCATCACCGCGTCCCCTCACGCACCCTCCGCGAGACGAGGGTTACACCAGTGGGACCAGCCAGGTACAGCAGGGCACATCTCTCAAAGTCTTTGTAGGTTCAGTTCAGGTCGGCACCTACGCTGAGTGCAACTTATTAACGTCATTGAGTTTCACAGCACAAAAAGAGGCCCTTCTGCCCCTCGGCGGTCTGTACTGGCCCATCTATTCTCCTATCTATTCGAATCCCTTTTTCCACCACTTGGTCCGTATCCGTGTTCGCTACGACGTTTCAGGTGCTTCTCGAAATGCTTCTTAAATGTTGTGGAGGACCCCAGTTCTGACATTACCGCTAAATGTTGCGAGAGTTCCCGCCTCTACCACCCTATCTGGCAGCGAGTTCCAGATTCCCAGCACCCTCTGGGTGAAAATGTTTTACCTCAAATTCCCTTTAAACCCCTGCCCCTTACCTTAAATCAATGGTTAGTGGCCCCTCTACTAATAATAATCTTTATTAGTGTCACAAGTAGGCTTACATTACCACTGCAATGAAGTTACTGTGAAAAAACGTTTCTTCCTATCCCCCCCAATCTGTGTCCCTCATAATTCTGTCCACCTCAACCAGGTCCCCCCTCATCCTTCTCTGCTCCGAGGAAAACAACCCCAGTCTAACCCGTCTCTCTTCACAGCTGGAACGCTCCAGCCCAGGCAACATCCTGGTGAATCTCCTCCGCACCCTCTCCAGTGAATCACATCCGTCCTATAGTGTGGCGACGAGGACTGCACACTAGCTGTGACCTAACCAGCGTTTTGTACAGCTCCATCATAACCTCACTGCTCTTATATTCTATTCCTCGGCTAATAAAGGCAAGTATCCCATATACCCTGTTACCCACCTTATTTACCTGGCCTGCTGTCCTCAGGGATCTGTGGACATAAACCCCGAGGTCCCTCTGGTCCTCCCAGCATCATAGAATTTACAATCCAGGAGGAGTCCATTGGACACCCCTCTCACCCTGAATCAGCCGAGTAAACCTTCTTTGGACTGCCCCCAATTTGGGCCTGAATCCGGAGTCCCAAAGGTCGTCGCGGGTGGGAGCGTGAACTTTGCGAGACGCTGGGTGCCGGCGGGGAGGGGGCAGGGGGGAGGAGGGGGCGGGTGCTGAGAAAGGGGAATGCTGGGGGCTGCTGCTTCCAATGTGCTCTCCCAGGAGGACAGCTGGTGTCCGAGGGAGCTGCTGACGTGTAAAAAAAAACAATGAAAAAAACGACTCCACGAGTGTCGAGGACGCACAATCCTACCCCAGACGCATTTGTGGATTTTATTTGAGCCAAGACTTTCATCCCGGTCTGCATCGAGGTTGACATGTCAAGGCCGCCCTGCCAATCAGGCCCACCCGCCACCTGGAAAGGCCGAAGGTCAACGTAAAATCCCTGTCGAGTGCCGTTTTATGAAGCTAAGTTTTGCTCCTTGATTGTCAGCCGATGCACTTCCGGACGGCGCGAGGGCTCGATGACGTTGGGACAAGCAGCTAATGTCTTCTCACGCGGTTTAACATGCTTCCAGGTCACGCGTGTGCCCGACCGACCAATGTAAAATTCAGGCCGTGGAAAACAAACTAGCCGACCCAAATGTTTGCCACCCAACTGCCCCGGTATTATCCGCCCGGGTCAAAATTGAGGCTGCGGCTTGGGTTATTTCGACAGGCCGGAGCTGGAAAGGGTCAGCTCTGAATGACCATTAACCATTGAAAGCTGCTGGCGGGTGGTCGTCACGTGCTGGAAGCCTGAGGTATCAAATCTTTCACCTGACAAGTGCAGAGCTGGGTTATGGAGGGGAGTCAACTCGGAATGAGTTTTACCTCCTGTTCTGGCCTACCCACTGAGCTAAGGGAAATTGGGTGATGTTTAAAACCAACGCAACACAAAGAACAAAGAACAAAGAACAGTACAGCACAGGAACAGGCCCTTCGGCCCTCCAAGCCCGTGCCGACCATGCTGCCCGACTAAACTACAATCTTCTACACTTCCTGGGTCCGTATCCCTCTATTCCCATCCTATTCATGTATTTGTCAAGATGCCCCTTAAATGTCACTATCGTCCCTGCTTCCACTACCTCCTCCGGTAGCGAGTTCCAGGCACCCAC
>NW_027308994.1:0-57695 GCF_047496885.1 Scyliorhinus torazame
CCGCCACACACACACCCCCGCCACACACACACCTCCGTCACACACACACCCCCGCCACACACACACCCCCGCCACACACACACCCCCGCCACACACCACACCCCCGCCACACACACACCCCGCCACACACACACCCCCGCCACACACACACCCCCGCCACACACACACCCCCGCCACACACACACCCCCGTCACACACACACCCCCGTCACACACACACCCCCGTCACACACACACCCCCGCCGCCACACACACACAACCCCCGCCACACACACACCCCCGCCACACACACACCCCCGCCACACACACATCCCCGTCACACACACACCCCCCCCGCCACACACACACCCCCGCCACACACACACACACCCCCGCCACACACACAACCCGCCACACACAAACCCGCCACACACACACCCCCGTCACACACACACCCCCGTCACACACACCCCCGCCACACACACACCCCCGCCACACACACACCCCCGCCACACACACACCCCCGTCACACACACACCCCCGTCACACACACACCCGCCACACACACACACCCCCGCCACACACACCCCCCCGTAACACACACACCCGCCACACACACACCCCCGCCACACACACACCCCCGCCACACACACCCCCCCCCGCCACACACACACACCCCCGTCACACACACCCCCCGTCACACACACACCCCCGCCACACACACACCCCCGCCACACACACCCCCCCGCCACACACACACCCCCGCCACACACACACCCCCGCCACACACACACCCCCGCCACACACACACCCACGCCACACACACCCCCCCCGTCACACACCACCCCCCCGCCACACACACACACCCCGCCACACACACACACCCCGCCACACACACACCCCCCGCCACACACACACCCCCCGCCACACACACACCCCGTCACACACACCCCCCCGCCACACACACACCCCCCCGCCACACACACACCCCCGCCACACACACACCCCCGCCCCGCCACACACACACCCCCGTCACACACACACCCCCGCCACACACACACACCCCCCCCGCCACACACCCACCCCGCCACACACACACCCCCGTCACACACACACCCCCCCCGCCACACACACACCCGCCACACACACACCCCCGCCACACACACCCCCCCCCCCCGCCACACACACACCCGCCACACACACCCCCCCATCACACACACACCCGCCACACACACACCCCCGCCACACACACCCCCCCGCCACACACACCCCCCCGTCACACACACACCCCCGTCACACACACACCCCCGTCACACACACACCCCCGTCACACACACACCCCCGTCACACACACACCCCCGTCACACACACACCCCCGTCACACACACACCCCCGTCACACACACCCCCGTCACACCCCCCCCCGTCACACACACACCCCCGCCACACACACACCCCCGCCACACACACACCCCCGCCACACCTCCCCCCGCCACACACACACCCCCGTCACACACACACACCCCCGTCACACACACACACACCCCGCCACACACACACCCCACCCCGCCACACACACCCCCCCGCCACACAGCCCCCCCCGCCACACACACACACCCCCCCGCCACACACACCCCCCCGTCACACCCCCCCCCCGTCACACACACACCCCCGCCACACACACACCCCCGCCACACACACACCCCCGCCACACACACCCCCCCGCCACACACACACCCCCACCCGCCACACACACACCCCCCCGCCACACACACACCCCCGCCACACACCCCCCCCCCGCCACACACACACCCCCGCCACACCCCCCCCGTCACACACACACCCCCGTCACACACACACACCCCCGCCACACACACAACCCCGCCACACACACCCCCCCCCGCCACACACACACCCCCGTCACACACACACCCCCGTCACACACACACCCCCGTCACACACACACCCCCGCCACACACACCCCCGCCACACACACACACACCCCCGCCACACACACACCCCCGCCACACACACACCCCCGTCACACACACACCCCCGTCACACACACACCCCCGCCACACACACACCCCCGCCACACACACACCCCGCCACACACACACCCCCGCCACACACACACCCCCGCCACACACACACCCCCGCCACACACACACCCCCGCCACACACACACCCCCGCCACACACACACCCCCGCCACACACTCCCCCCCCCGCCACACACACCCCCGTCACACACACACCCCCGTCACACACACACCCCCGCCACACACCCCCCCGCCACACACCCTCCCTGCCACACAAGCACCCCCGTCACACACACACACCCCCCCGCCACCCCCCCCCCGTCACACACACAGACCCGTCACACACACACCCCCGTCACACACCCCACCCCCCGCCACACACACACCCCCGTCACACACACACCCCCATCACACACACCCCCCCGTCACACACACACCCCCGTCACACACACACCCCCGCCACACACACACACCCCCCCGCCACACACACACACCCACACCCCCGTCACACACTCCCCCCCTGCCACACACCCCCCCCGCCACACCCCCCCGCCACACACACCCCCCCCCGCCACACACACACCCCCCCCGCCACACACACACACCCCCCGCCACACACACACCCCCGTCACACACACACCCCCGTCACACCCCCCTCCACCGCCACCCCCCCCCCCCCGTCACACACACACACCCCCCCCGTCACACACACACCCCCCCCCGCCACACACACACATCCCCCGTCACACACACACATCCCCCGTCACACACACCCCCCGCCACACACACCCCCCCGTCACACACACACACCCCCGCCACACACACACCCCCCCGCCACACACACACACCCCCGTCACACACACACCCCCGCCACCCACACACCCCCCCCGCCACACACACACACCCGTCACACACACCCCCGTCACACACACCCCCGTCACACACTCCCCCCCGTCACACACACACCCCCGTCACACACACCCCCCCGTCACACACACACCCCCGTCACACACACCCCCCCGTCACACACACCCCCCCGTCACACACACACCCCCGCCACACACACACCCCCGCCACACACACACCCCCGCCACACACACACCCCCGCCACACACACACCCCCGCCACACACACACCCCCGTCACACACACACCCCCGCCACACACACACCCCCGTCACACACACACCCCCGTCACACACACACCCCCGTCACACACACACCCCCGTCACACACACACCCCCGTCACACACCCCCCCCGTCACACACCCCCCCCCCGCCACACACACACCCCCGTCACACACACACACCACCCGCCACACACACACACCCCCGTCACACACACACACCCCCGTCACACACACACCCCCCCGTCACACACACACCCCCGTCACACACACACCCCCCCGTCACACACACACCCCCGTCACACACACACACCACCCGCCACACACACACACCCCCGTCACACACACACACCCCCGTCACACACACACACCCCCGTCACACACACACCCCCGTCACACACACCCCCCCCGCCACACCCCCCCCCCCGCCACACACACCCCCCCCGCCACACACACCCCCCCCCCGTCACACACACCCCCGCCACACACACACACACACCCCGCCACACACACACACACCCCCGCCACACACACACACCCCCGGCCACACACACACCCCGCCACACACACCCCCCCGTCACACACACCCCCCCGCCACACACACCCCCCCCCCGCCACACACACACCCACCCCCGCCACACACACACCCCCGCCACACACACACACACCCCGCCACACACACACACCCCCGACACACACACACACCCCCGACACACACCCCCCCCCGCCACACACATACCCCCGTCACACACACACACACCCCCGCCACACACACACCCCCGCCACACACACCCCCCCGCCACACACACACCCCCGCCACACACCCCCCCCCGCCACACACACACCCCCGCCACACACACACCCCCGCCACACACACACCCCCGCCACACACACACCCCCCGCCCGCCACCCCCCCCCCCGCCACCCCCCCCCGCCACACACACACCCCCGTCACACCCCCCCCCGTCACACACACCCCCCCGCCACACACAACCCCCCCCGCCACACACCCACCCCCGTCACACACACACCCCCGCCACCCCCCCCCCGTCACACACACACCCCCGCCACACACACCCCCCCCCCCGCCACACACACAGCCCTGTCACACACACACCCCCGCCACACACACCCCCCCGCCACACACACCCCCCCGCCACACACACACCCCCGCCACACACACAACCCCGCCACACACACACCCCCGCCACACACACACCCCCGCCACACACCCCCCCCCGCTACACACCCCCCCCCCCGCCACACACACACCCCCGCCACACACACACCCCCGCCACACACACACCCCCGCCACACACACCCCCCCGCCACACACACACCCCGCCACACACACCCCCCCCGCCACACACACACCCCCCCCGCCACACACACCCCCCCCCGCCACACACACACCCCCGTCACACACACACCCCGCCACACACCCCCCCCCGCCACACACACACCCCCCCCCCGCCACACACACCCCCCCCGCCACACACACACCCCCCCGCCACACACACACCCCCCCGCCACACACACCCCGCCACACACCCCCCCGCCACACACACCCCCCCCCCCGCCACACACACACCCCCGCCACGCCACACACACCCCCCGCCACACACACACCCCCCCGCCACACACACACCCCCGTCACACACACACCCCGCCACACACACACCCCCCGCCACACACACACACCCCCCGCCACACACCCCCCGCCACACACACACACCCCCCGCCACACACACACACCCCCCGCCACACACACACACCCCGCCACACACACCCCGCCACACACACACACTCCCGACACACACACACACCACCCCCCCCCGCCACACACACCCCCCCCCCCGCCACACACACACCCCACCACACACACACACACCCCGCCACACACACACCCCCCCGACACACACACACCCCCGTCACACACACACCCCCGTCACACACACACCCCCGCCACACACACACACACCCCGCCACACACACACACCCCCGACACACACACACCCCGCCACACACACACACCCCCGACACACACACACACACCCCGCCACACACCCCCCCCCGACACACACACACACACCCCGCCACACACACACACAACCCCCCCGCCACACACACACCCCCGTCACACACCGCCCCCCCCGCCACACACACACCCCCGCCACACACACACACACCCCGCCACACACACACACACACCCCGCCACACACACACACCCCGCCACACACCCCCCCCCCGCCACCCCCCCCCCCGCCACACACACCCCCCCCCCCCGCCACACCCCCCCCCCCCGCCACACACACCCCCCCCCCGTCACACACACCCCCGCCACACACACACACACACCCCGCCACACACACACACACCCCCGCCACACACACACACCCCCGGCCACACACACACCCCCGTCACACACACCCCGTCACACACACCCCCCCCCGCCACACACACCCCCCCCCCGCCACACACACACCCACCCCCGCCACACACACACCCCCGCCACACACACACACACCCCGCCACACACACACACCCCCGACACACACACACACCCCCGACACACACCCCCCCCCCCGCCACACACATACCCCCGTCACACACACACACACCCCCGCCACACACACACCCCCGCCACACACACCCCCCCGCCACACACACACCCCCGCCACACACACCCCCCCGCCACACACACCCCCCCGCCACACACACACCCCCGCCACACACACACCCCCGCCACACACACACCCCCCGCCCGCCACCCCCCCCCCCCGCCACCCCCCCCCGCCACACACACACCCCCGTCACACCCCCCCCCCCCGTCACACACACACCCCCGCCACACACAACCCCCCCCGCCACACACCCACCCCCGTCACACACACACCCCCGCCACACCCCCCCCGTCACACACACACCCCCGCCACACACACACCCCCCCCCGCCACACACACAGCCCTGTCACACACACACCCCCGCCACACACACCCCCCCCGCCACACACACACCCCCGCCACACACACACCCCCGCCACACACACACCCCCGCCACACACACACCCCCGCCACACACACACCCCCGCCACACACCCCCCCCGCTACACACCCCCCCCCGCCACACACACACCCCCGCCACACACACACACCCCCGCCACACACACACCCCCGCCACACACCCCCCCGTCACACACACACCCCGCCACACACACCCCCGCCACACACACACCCCCCCCGCCACACACACCCCCCCCCGCCACACACACACCCCCGTCACACACCCACCCCGCCACACACCCCCCCCCCGCCACACACACACCCCCCCCCCGCCACACACACCCCCCCCGCCACACACACCCCCCCCGCCACACACACACCCCCCCGCCACACACACCCCGCCACACACCCCCCCGCCACACACACCCCCCCCCCGCCACACACACACCCCCGCCACGCCACACACACCCCCGCCACACACACACCCCCCCGCCACACACACACCCCCGTCACACACACACCCCGCCACACACACCCCCCCGCCACACACCCCCCCCGCCACACACACACCCCCGCCACACACACCCCCCCCGCCACACACACACCCCCCCCCGCCACACACACACCCCGCCACACCCCCCCCCGCCACACACACCCCCCCCCCCGCCACACCCCCCCCCCGCCACACCCCCCCCCCCGCCACACACCCCCCCCCCCCGCCACACACACACCCCCCATCACACACACACCCCCGCCACACACACACCCCCCCCGCCACACACACACCCCGTCACACACACACCCCCGCCACACACACACCCCCCCCGCCACACACACACCCCCCCCCCCGCCACACACACCCCCCCGTCACACACACCACCCCCCGCCACACACACACACCCCCCCCCCGCCACACACACACCCCCCCGTCACACACACACCCCCCCCCCGCCACACACACACCCCCGCCACACACACCCCGTCACACACACACCCCCGCCACACACACACCCCCCCGCCACACCCCCCCCCGCCACACACACACACCCCCGTCACACACACACCCCCCCGCCACACACACACACCCCCCGCCACACACACACACCCCCCCGCCACACACAAACACCCCCCCGCCACACACACACACACCCCCGCCACACACACACCCCCCCCCGCCACATACACACCCCCCCCGCCACACACACACACCCCCGCCACACACACACACCCCCCCCGCCACACACACACCCCCCCCCGCCACACACACACCCCCCCCCCGCCACACACACACCCCCGCCACACACACACACACCCCGCCACACACCCCCCCCCCGCCACACACACACGCCCCCGCCACACACACCCCCCCCCCCGCCACACACACACACCCCCCGCCACATACACACCCCCGCCACACACACACCCCCGCCACACACACACCCCCGCCACACACACACCCCCGCCACACACACACCCCCGCCACACACACACCCCCGCCACACACACACCCCCGTCACACACACACACACCCCGCCACACACACACCCCCGCCACACACACACCCCCGTCACACACACCCCCCGTCACACACACCCCCCCGCCACACACACACCCCCGTCACACACACACACCCCCCCGCCACACACACACACCCCCCGCCACACACACACCCCCGTCACACACACACCCCCCCGCCACACAAACCCCCCGCCCGCCACACACACCCCCCCGTCACACACACACCCCCGTCACACACACACCCCCGCCACACACACACCCCCGTCACACACACACCCCCCCGTCACACACACACCCCCGTCACACACACACCCCCGCCACACACACAACCCCGCCACACACCCCCCCCCCCCCGTCACACACACACACCCCCGTCACACACACACCCCCCCCCCCGCCACACACACACCCCCGTCACACACACACCCCCGTCACACCCCCCCCCCCGCCACACACACACCCCCCCGCCACACACACCCCCCGTCACACACACCCCCCCGTCACACACACACCCCGCCACACCCCCCCCCCGCCACACACACACCCCCGTCACACACACACCCCCCCCGCCACACACACACCCCCGCCACACACACACCCCCGTCACACACACACCCCCGCCACACACACACCCCCGCCACACACACACCCCCGCCACACACACACCCCCGCCACACACACACCCCCGCCACACACACACCCCCGCCACACACACACCCCCGCCACACACACACCCCCGCCACACACACACCCCCGCCACACACACACCCCCGCCAGACACACACCCCCGTCACACACACACCCCCGTCACACACACACCCCCCCCGCCACACACACACAACCCCCCGCCACACACACACCCCGCCACACACACACCCCCGCCACACACACATCCCCGCCACACACACACCCTCGCCACACACACACCCCCGTCACACACACACACACCCCCGCCACACACACCCCCCCGCCACACACAAACCCGCCACACACACCCCCGTCACACACACACCCCCGTCACACACACACCCGCCACACACACACCCCCGCCACACACACACCCCCGCCACACACACACCCCCGCCACACACACACCCCCCCCCGCCACACACACACACCCCCGTCACACACACCCCCCGTCACACACACACCCCCGTCACACACACACCCCCGTCACACACACACCCCCCCGCCACACACACACCCCCCCGCCACACACACACCCCCGCCACACACACACCCCCGCCACACACACACCCCCGCCACACACACACCCCCGCCACACACACACACCCCCGCCACACACACACCCCCGCCACACACACACCCCCGTCACACACACCCCCCCGCCACACACACACACCCCGCCACACACACACACCCCGCCACACACACACCCCCCGCCACACACACACCCCGTCACACACCCCCCCCGCCACACACACACACCCCCGCCACACACACACCCCCGCCACACACACACCCCCGCCATACACACACCCCCGCCACACACAC
This sequence comes from Scyliorhinus torazame, assembly GCF_047496885.1. Lineage (NCBI taxonomy): Eukaryota > Metazoa > Chordata > Chondrichthyes > Carcharhiniformes > Scyliorhinidae > Scyliorhinus > Scyliorhinus torazame. The sequence continues at coordinate 9,179 of NW_027308994.1, forward strand.
CCCCCCCCCGCCACACACCCCCCCGTCACACACACACCCCCGCCACACACACACCTCCCCCCCGCCACACACACACCTCCCCCCCGCCACACACCCACCCCGCCACACACACACCCCCGTCACACACACCCCCCCCCGCCACACACACCCCCGCCACACACACACCCCCGCCACACACCCCCCCCCCCGCCACACACACACCCGCCACACACACACCCCATCACACACACACCCGCCACACACACACCCCCGTCACACACACCCCCCCGCCACACACACCCCCCCGCCACACACACACCCCCGTCACACACACACACCCCCGTCACACACACCCCCGTCACACCCCCCCCCGTCACACACACCCCCGCCACACACACACCCCCGCCACACACACACCCCCGCCACACCTCCCCCCCCCGCCACACACACACCCCCGTCACACACACACACCCCCGTCACACACACACACACCCCGCCACACACACACCCCACCCCGCCACACACCCCCCCCCCGCCACACAGCCCCCCCGCCACACACACACCCCCCCCCGCCACACACCCCCCCCCCGTCACACACACACACCCCGCCACACACACCCCCCCCGCCACACACACACCCCCGCCACACACACCCCCCCGCCACACACACCCCCCCGCCACACACACACACCCCCCCCGCCACACACACACCCCCCCCGCCACACACACACCCCCGTCACACACACACCCCCGCCACACACCCCCCCCCCCCGCCACACACACACCCCCGCCACACACCCCCCCGTCACACACACACCCCTGTCACACACACACACCCCCGCCACACACACACCCCCGCCACACACACCCCCCCCCCGCCACACACACACCCCCGTCACACACACACCCCCGTCACACACACACCCCCGTCACACACACACCCCCGTCACACACACACCCCCGCCACACACACACACACCCCCGCCACACACACACCCCCGCCACACACACACACCCCCGTCACACACACACCCCCGTCACACACACACCCCCGCCACACACACACCCCCGCCACACACACACCCCCGCCACACACACCCCCCCGCCACACACACACCCCCGCCACACACACACCCCCGCCACACACACACCCCCGTCACACACTCCCCCCCCCCGCCACACACACACCCCCGTCACACACTCCCCCCCACCCCCCCGCCACACACACACCCGCCACACACACACCCCCGTCACACACACACCCCCGCCACACACCCCCCCGCCACACACCCTCCCTGCCACACAAGCACCCCCGTCACACACACACACACCCCCGCCACCCCCCCCCGTCACACACACAGACCCGTCACACACACAGACCCGTCACACACACACCCCCGTCACACACCCCACCCCCCGCCACACACACACCCCCGTCACACACACCCCCCCGTCACACACCCCCCCCCGTCACACACACACCCCCGCCACACACACACACCCCCCGCCACACACACACACCCACACCCCCGTCACACACCCTCCCCCCCTGCCACACACCCCCCCCCCGCCACACCCCCCCCGCCACACACACACCCCCCCCGCCACACACACACACCCCCCGCCACACACACACCCCCGTCACACACACACCCCCACCACACCCCCCTCCACCGCCACCCCCCCCCCCCCCGTCACACACACACACCCCCCCGCCACACACACACCCCCCCCCGCCACACACACACATCCCCCGTCACACACACACCCCCGTCACACACACCCCCCGCCACACACACACCCCCGTCACACACACACCCCCGCCACCCACACACCCCCCCCCCGCCACACACACCCCCCCGCCACACACACACCCGTCACACACACCCCCGTCACACACACCCCCGTCACACACACACCCCCGTCACACACACACCCCCGTCACACACACCCCCCCGTCACACACCCCCCCCCGACACACACACACCCCCGCCACACACACACCCCCGCCACACACACACCCCCGCCACACACACACCCCCGCCACACACACACCCCCGCCACACACACACCCCCGTCACACACACACCCCCGCCACACACACCCCCGTCACACACACACCCCCGTGTCACACACCCCCCCCCCCCGCCACACACACACCCCCGTCACACACACACACCACCCGCCACACACACACACCCCCGTCACACACACACACCCCCGTCACACACACACACCCCCGTCACACACACACCCCCGTCACACACCCCCCCCCCGCCACACCCCCCCGCCACACCCCCCCCGCCACACACACACCCCCGTCACACACACAGCCCCTCCACACACACAGCCCCGCCACACACACCCCCCCGCCACACACACACCCCCGCCACACACACACCCCCCCGCCACACACACCCCCGCCACACACACACCCGCCACACACACACACACTCCCGACACACACACACACCCCCCCCCGCCACACACACACACACCCCCCCCGCCACACACACACCCCCGCCACACACACACACACCGCCACACACACACACACCCCGCCACACACACACACCCCGCCACACACACACACCCCGCCACACACACACACACCCCGCCACACACACACACACACCCCGCCACACACACACACACCCCGCCACACACACACACACCCCGCCACACACACACCCCCCGCCACACACACCCCGCCACACACACACACCCCCCGCCACACACACACCCCCCCCAACACACACACACCCCCCGCCACACACACACACCCCCCGCCACACACACACACACCCCCGCCACACACACACACACCCCGCCACACACACACACCCCGCCACACACACACACACCCCGCCACACACACACACACACCCCGCCACACACACACACTCCCGACACACACACACACCACCCCCCCCGCCACACACACCCCCCCCCGCCACACACACACCCCCACCACACACACACACACCCCGCCACACACACACACCCCCGTCACACACACACCCCCGCCACACACACACACACCCCGCCACACACACACCCCCCCGACACACACACACACACCCCGCCACACACACACCCCGCCACACACACACACAACCCCCCCGCCACACACACACCCCCGTCACACACCCCCCCCCCGCCACACACACACCCCCCCCCCCGCCACACACACACCCCCGCCACACACACACACCCCGCCACACACACACACACCCCGCCACACACACACACACACCCCGCCACACACACACACCCCGCCACACACCCCCCCCCCGCCACCCCCCCCCCGCCACACACACACCCCCCCCCCGCCACACACACACCCCCCCCGTCACACACACCCCCGCCACACACACACACACACCCCGCCACACACACACACACCCCCGCCACACACACACACCCCCGGCCACACACACACCCCGCCACACACACCCCCCCGTCACACACACCCCCCCCCGCCACACACACACCCTCCCCCGCCACACACACACCCCCGCCACACACACACACACCCCGCCACACACACACACACCCCCGACACACACACACACCCCCGCCACACACCCCCCCACCCGCCACACACATACCCCCGTCACACACACACACACCCCCGCCACACACACACCCCCGCCACACACACACCCCCGCCACACACACACCCCCGCCACACACACACCCCCGCCACACACACACCCCCGCCACACACACACCCCCGCCACACACACACCCCCGCCACACACACACCCCCGCCACACACACACCCCCGCCACACACACCCCCCCCGCCACACACACACCCCCCGCCACACACACACCCCCCGCCACACCCCCCCCCCGCCACACCCCCCCCCCCGCCACACACACACCCCCGTCACACCCCCCCCGTCACACACACACCCCCGCCACACACAACCCCCCCCGCCACACACACACCCCCGCCACACCCCCCCCGTCACACACACACCCCCCGCCACACACACACCCCCCCCGCCACACACACAGCCCCGTCACACACACACCCCCGCCACACACACCCCCCCGCCACACACTCACCCCCGTCACACACACACCCCCGCCACACACACACCCCCGCCACACAACCCCCCGCCACACACACCCCCCCCGCCACACACACCCCCCCCCGCCACACACACACCCCCGCCACACACACACCCCCGCCACACACACCCCCCCGTCACACACACACCCCGCCACACACACACCCCGCCACACACACCCCCCCCCCGCCACACCCCCCCCCCCGCGACACACACACCCCCGTCACACACACACCCCCCCGCCACACACACACCCCCCCCGCCACACACACACCCCCGTCACACACACACACCCCCCCCGCCACACACACACACACCCCCGCCACACACACCCCCCCGCCACACACACACCCCCGTCACACACACCCCCCCGTCACACACCCCCCCCCCGCCACACACACACCCCCGCCACACACACACCCCCGCCACACACACACACCCCCCGCCACACACACCCCCCCGCCACACACACACCCCCGCCACACACACACCCCCGTCACACACACACCCCCGCCACACACACACCCCCGTCACACACACACCCCCGCCACACACCCCCCCGCCACACACACCCCCCCCCGCCACACACACACCCCCGTCACACACACCCCCCCGCCACACACACCCCCCCCCCGCCACACACACCCCCGTCACACACACACCCGTCACACACACACCCCCGTCACACACACACCCCCGTCACACACACACCCCCTTCACACACACACCCCCGCCACACACACACACCCCGCCACACACACACCCCCGCCACACACCCCCCCCCGCCACACACACACCCCCGTCACACACACACACACCCCCACCACACACACACCCCCGCCACACACACACCCCCCCGTCACACACACCCCCCCGTCACACACACACCCCCGCCACAACCCCCCCCCGCCACACACACACCCCCGTCACACACACACCCCCCCCCGCCACACACACACCCCCGTCACACACACACACACCCCCACCACACACACACCCCCCCCGCCACACACACACCCCCGTCACACACACACCCCCGCCACACACACACCCCCGTCACACACACACCCCCGTCACACACACACCCCCGTCACACACACCCCCCCCCGCCACACACACACCCCCCCCGCCACACACACACCCCCGCCACACACACACACCCCCGCCACACACACACACCCCCCGCCACACACACACCCCCGCCACACACACCCCCACCACACACACACACACCCCCGCCACACACACACCCCCGTCACACACACACCCCCGCCACACACACACCCCCGCCACACACACCCCCCCCCCGCCACACACACACACACCCCGCCACACACACACCCCCGTCACACACACACCCCCGCCACACACACACACCCCCCCCGCCACACACACCCCCGTCACACACACACCCCGTCACACACACACCCCCGTCACACACACACCCCCGTCACACACACACCCCCCGCCACACACACACACCCCCCCCGCCACACACACACCCCCGTCACACACACCCCCCCGTCACACACACACCCCCGTCACACACACCCCCCCGCCACACACACACCCCCGCCACACACACACACACCCCGCCACACACACACCCCGCCACACACACACACCCCCCGCCACACACACACACCCCCCGCCACACACACACACCCCCCGCCCGCCACACACACACACCCCCCGCCACACACACACACTCCCCGCCACACACACACACACCCCGCCACACACACCCCGCCGACACACACACACACCCCGCCACACACACACACCCCCCCCGCCACACACATACCCCCGTCACACACACACCCCCGCCACACACACACCCCGCCACACACACACCCCCGCCACACACACACCCCCGCCACACACACACACACCCCGCCACACACACACACACCCCGCCACACACACACACACCCCGCCCCACACACACACCCCGCCACACACACCCCCCCGCCACCCCTCCCCCCGCCACACACACACCCCCCCGCCACACAAACACCCCCCCCGCCACACACACACCCCCGCCACACCACACACACACCCCCGCCACACACACACACACCCCGCCACACACACACACACCCCCGCCACACGCACCCCCCGCCACACACACACCCCCCCCGCCACACACACACCCCGCCACACACACCCCCCCGTCACACACACACCCCCGCGCCACACACACACCCCCCCGCCACACACCACACCCCCGCCACACACACACACACCCCGCCACACACACACACCCCCCGACACACACACACACCCCCGTCACACACACACACACCCCCGCCACACACACACACACCCCCGCCACACACACACACACCCCCGCCACACACACACACCCCCCGCCATACACCCCCCCCGCCACACACACCCCACCCCCGCCACACACACACCCCCGCCACACACACCCCCCCGCGCCACACACACACCCCCCGTCACACACACACCCCCCGCCACACACACCCCCCCCCGCCACACACACCCCCCCCGCCACAAACACACCCCCGCCGCCACACACACCCCCCCGTCACACGCACACCCCCGCCACACACCCCCCCCCCGCCACACACACACCCCCGTCACACACACACACCCCCCACCACACACACACCCCCGCCACACACACACCCCCCCCGTCACACACACCCCCCCGTCACACACACACCCTCGCCACACCCCCCCCCCGCCACACACACAACCCCGTCACACACACACCCCCCCCGCCACACACACACCCCCCGTCACACACACACACACCCCCCCCCCCGCCACACACACACCCCCGTCACACACACACCCCCGCCACACACACACCCCCGTCACACACACACCCCCGTCACACACACAACCCCGTCACACACACCCCCCCCCCGCCACACACACCCCCCCCCCCGCCACACACACACCCCCGCCACACACACACACCCCCCGCCACACACACACACCCCCCGCCACACACACACACCCCCCGCCACACACACACCCCCACCACACACACACACACCCCCGCCACACACACACCCCCGTCACACACACACCCCCGCCACACACACACCCCCCCCGCCACACACACACCCCCGCCACACACACACACACCCCCGCCACACACACACCCCCGTCACACACACACCCCCGCCCCACACACACACCCCCCCCCGCCACACACACCCCCGTCACACACACACCCCCGTCACACACACACCCCCGTCACACACACACCCCCGTCACACACACCCCCCCCGCCACACACACACACACCCCCGCCACACACACACCCCCGTCACACACACCCCCCCCGTCACACACACACCCCCGTCACACACACCCCCCCGCCACACACACACCCCCGCCACACACACACACACCCCGCCACACACACACACACCCCGCCACACACACACACACTCCCGACACACACACACACACCCCCCCGACACACACACACACACCCCCCCCCGTCACACACACACCCCCGTCACACACACCCCCCCGCCACACACACACCCCCGCCACACACGCACACACCCCGCCACACACGCACACACCCCGCCACACACGCACACACCCCGCCACACACACACACACCCCCCGCCACACACACACACACCCCCCGCCACACACACACACACACCCCGCCACACACACACCCCCCGCCACACACACACACACCCCGCCACACACACACACCCCGCCACACACACACACACCCCGCCACACACACACACACCCCGCCACACACACACACACCCCGCCACACACACACACACCCCGCCACACACACCCCGCCACACACACACACCCCGCCACACACACACACACCCCGCCACACACACACACACCCCGCCACACACACACACACCCCGCCACACACACACACACCCCGCCACACACACACAACCCGCCACACACACACACCCCGCCACACACACAGACTCCCGACACACACACAATCCCCCCCGCCACACACACACACCCCCCCGCCACACACACCCCCCCGCCACACACACACACACCCCGCCACACACACCCCCCCCGACACACACACACCCCCGTCACACACACACCCCCGCCACACACACACACACCCCGCCACACACACACACCCCGCCACACACACCCCCCCCGACACACACACACACACCCCCCGCCACACACACACCCCCGTCACACACACGCACCCCCGACACACACACACACACACCCCCGCCACACACACACCATCACACCCACACACACACCCCCCCGCCACACACACACACACACCCCCACACACACCCCCCCGCCACACACGCACCCCCGTCACACACACACACCCCGCCACACACACACACTCCCCCGCCACACACACACACTCCCCCGCCACACACACACACTCCCCCGCCACACACACACACTCCCCCGCCACACACACACACTCCCCCGCCACACACACACACACCCCGCCACACACACACCCCCGTCACACCCACACACACACCCCGCCACACACACACACCCCCGTCACACACACACACACCCCGCCACACACACACACACCCCGCCACACACACACACACCCCGCCACACACACACACACCCGCCACACACACACACCCCGCCACACACACACACCCCGCCACACACACACACCCCCGACACACACACACAAACACACCCCCGCCACACACACCCCCGCCACACACACACCCCCGTCACACCCACACACACCCCCGCCACACACACACACCCGTCACACACACACACCCCGCCACACACACACACTCCCCCGCCGCAGACACACACTCCCCGCCACACACACACACACCCCGCCACACACACACACCCCGACACACACACACACACCCCGCCACACACACCCCCCCGTCACACACACACACCCCGCCACACACACACACTCCCCGCCACACACACACTCCCCGCCACACACACACACACACCGCCACACACACCCCCCGCCACACACACACACCCCGCCACACACACACACTCCCCGCCACACACACACAACCCCCGCCACACACACACACACCCCCGCCACACACACACACACACCCCCCCGCCACACACACCCCCCCCCCCGCCACACACACACCCCCCCCGCCACACACACACACACCCCCGCCACACACACACACACACCCCCCGCCACACACACAAACCCCCCGCCACACACACACACCACCCCCGCCACACAAACACACCACCCCCGCCACACACACACACTTCCCCGCCACACACACACACACACCCCCCGCCACACACACACATCCCCCGCCACACACACAACCCCCCGCCACACACACACACCCCCCGCCACACACACACACCCCCCGCCACACACACACACACACCCCCCGCCACACACACACACACCCCCGCCACACACACACACCCTCCACACACACACACACCGCCCGCCACACACACACCCCCCGCCACACACCCCCCGCCACACACACACCTACACCCCCGCCACACACACACCCTCCACACACACACACACCCCCCCCGCCACACACACCCCGCCACACACACACACCCGCCACACACACACACCCGCCACACACACACACCCGCCACACACACCCCCCCCCGCCACACACACACCCCCCCCCGCCACACACCCACACCCCCCCGCCACACACACACCCCCGCCACACACACCCCCCCCCGCCACACACACACACACCCGCCACACCCCCCCCCGCCACACACACCCCCCCCCCCGCCACACACACACCCCCCGCCACACACACACACCCCCCGCCACACACACACACACACCACACACACACACACCCCCGCCACACACACACCCCCGTCACACACACACCCCCGCCACACACACACCCCCCCCGCCACACACACACCCCCGCCACACACACACACCCCCGCCACACACACACCCCCGTCACACACACACCCCCGCCACACACACACACCCCCCCCGCCACACACACCCCCGTCACACACACACCCCCGTCACACACACACCCCCGTCACACACACACCCCCGTCACACACACACCCCCGTCACACACACACCCCCGTCACACACACCCCCCCGTCACACACACACCCCCGTCACACACACACCCCCCGCCACACACACACACCCCCCCCGCCACACACACACCCCCGTCACACACCCCCCCCCGTCACACACACACCCCCGTCACACACCCCCCCCCGCCACACACACACCCCCGCCACACACACACACACCCCGCCACACACACACACACCCCGCCACACACACACACACTCCCGACACACACACACACACCCCCCCGCCACACACACACACACCCCCCCCCCGTCACACACACACCCCCGTCACACACACCCCCCCGCCACACACACACCCCCGCCACACACACACACACCCCGCCACACACGCACACACCCCGCCCCACACGCACCCCCGTCACACACACACCCCCGCCACACCCCCCCCGCCACACACACACCCCCGTCACACACACACCCCCGCCACACACACACCCCCCCCCGCCACACACACACCCCCGCCACACACACACACACCCCGCCACACACACACCCCCCCGACACACACACCCCCCCGTCACACACACACACACCCCCGCCACACACACACACACCCCCGCCACACACACACCCCCGTCACACACACACCCCCGCCACACACACACACACCCCCGCCACACACACACACACCCCCGCCACACACACACCCCCGTCACACACACACACCCCGCCACACACACACACTCCCCCGCCACACACACACACTCCCCCGCCACACACACACACTCCCCCGCCACACACACACACACCCCCCCGCCACACACACACACACCCCGCCACACACACACACACCCCGCCACACACACACACCCCCGCCACACACACACCCCCGTCACACCCACACACACACCCCGCCACACACACACACCCCCGTCACACACACACACACCCCGCCACACACACACACACCCGCCACACACACACACCCCGCCACACACACACACCCCCGACACACACACACACACCCCCGCCACACACACCCCCGCCACACACACACCCCCGTCACACCCACACACACCCCCGCCACACACACACACCCGTCACACACACACACCCCGCCACACACACACACCCCGCCACACACACACACTCCCCCGCCGCAGACACACACTCCCCGCCACACACACACACACCCCGCCACACACACACACCCCGACACACACACACACACACCCCGCCACACACACCCCCCCGTCACACACACACACCCCGCCACACACACACTCCCCGCCACACACACACACTCCCCGCCACACACACACTCCCCGCCACACACACACACACACCGCCACACACACCCCCCGCCACACACACACACCCCGCCACACACACACACTCCCCGCCACACACACACACAACCCCCGCCACACACACACACACCCCCGCCACACACACACACACCCCCCGCCACACACACACACCCCCCCCGCCACACACACACCCCCCCCCGCCACACACACACACACCCCGCCACACACACACACACCCCCGCCACACACACACACACACCCCCCGCCACACACACAAACCCCCCGCCACACACACACACCACCCCCGCCACACAAACACACCACCCCCGCCACACACACACACTTCCCCGCCACACACACACACACACCCCCCGCCACACACACACATCCCCCGCCACACACACAACCCCCCGCCACACACACACACCCCCCGCCACACACACACACCCCCCGCCACACACACACACACACCCCCCGCCACACACACACACCCTCCACACACACACACACCGCCCGCCACACACACACCCCCCGCCACACACACACCCCCCGCCACACACACACCCCCCGCCACACACACACCTACACCCCCGCCAAACACACACCCTCCACACACACACACACCCCCCCCGCCACACACACCCCGCCACACACACACACCCGCCACACACACACACCCGCCACACACACACACCCGCCACACACACACACCCGCCACACACACCCCCCCCCGCCACACACACACCCCCCCCGCCACACACCCACACCCCCCCGCCACACACACACCCCCGCCACACACACCCCCCCCCCGCCACACACACACACACCCGCCACACCCCCCCCCCGCCACACACACACACCCCCCCGCCACACACACACACACCCCCGCCACACACACACACAAACACCCCGCCATACACACAAACACCCCGCCATACACACAAACACCCCGCCACACACACACACACACACCCCGCCACACACACACATCCCGCCACACCCCCCCCCGCCACACCCCCCCCCCAGCCACACACACCCCCCGCCACACACACACACACCCCGCCACACACACACACCCCCCGCCACACACACACCCCCGCCACACCCCCCCCCCGCCACACCCCCCCCCGCCACACACACACCCCCGTCACACACACCCCCCGTCACACACACCCCCCCCGCCACACCCCCCCGCCACACACACACCCCCGTCACACACACCCCCGCCACACACCCCCCCCCGTCACACACACACCCCCGCCACACACACACCCCCCCCGCCACACACACACCCCCGTCACACACACCCCCCCCGCCACACACACACCCCCGTCACACACACCCCCCCGTCACACACACACACCCCCCGCCACACACACACACCCCCGCCACACACACACCCCCGCCACACACACACCCCCGCCACACACACACCCCCGCCACACACACACCCCCGCCACACACACACACACCCCCGTCACACACACACCCCGCCACACACACACCCCCCCCGCCACACCCCCCCCGCCACACACACACCCCCGTCACACACACACACCCCCGCCACACACACACACCCCCGCCACACACACCCCCCCGCCACACACCCCCCCCCGTCACACACACACACCCCCGCCACACACACACACACCCCCGCCACACACCCCCCCCCCGCCACACACCCCCCCGTCACACACACCCCCCCGCCACACACACACCCCCGTCACACACACACCCCCCGTCACACACACACACCCCCGTCACACACACACACCCCCCGCCACACACACACCCCCGCCACACACACACCCCCGCCACACACACACCCCCGCCACACACACACCCCGGCCACACACACCCCCCCCCCCGCCACACACACCCCCCCCCCCGCCACACACACACCCCCGTCACACACACACACCCCCCGCCACACACACACCCCCGCCACACACACACCCCCGCCACACACACACCCCCGCCACACACACCCCCCCCCGCCACACACACACCCCCCCCCGTCACACACACACCCACCCCCCGTCACACACACACCCCCGCCACACACACACACCCCCCGCCACACACCCCCCCCCCCGCCACACACCCCCCCCGTCACACACACACCCCCGTCACACACACCCCCCCGTCACACACACACCCCCGCCACACACACACCCCCGCCACACACACACACACCCCGCCACACACACACACACCCCGCCACACACACACCCCGCCACACACACCCCCCCCCCGCCACACACACACACCCCCCGCCACACACACACACCCCCCGCCACACACACACACACCCCGCCACACACACACACACCCCGCCACACACACACACATCCCGCCACACACACCCCGCCACACACACACACACCCCGCCACACACACACACACCGCCACACACACACACACACCCCGCCACACACACACACTCCCGACACACACACACACACACCCCCCCGCCACACACACCCCCCCCCGCCACACCCCCCCCCCGCCACACACACACACCCCGCCACACACACACCCCGCCACACACACACCCCCGCCACACACACACCCCCGCCACACACCCCCCCCCCGCCACACACACACCCCCCCGCCACACACACACCCCCCCCCGCCACACACACACCCCCGTCACACACACAACCCCGCCACACACACACCCCCGCCACACACACACACAACCCGCCACACACACACCCCCCCGACACACACACCCCCCCGTCACACACACACACACCCCCGCCACACACACACACACCCCCGCCACACACACACCCCCGTCACACACACACCCCCGCCACACACACACACCCCGCCACACACACACACCCCGCCACACACACGCACCCCCGACACACACACACACACCCCCGCCACACACACACCATCACACCCACACACACACCCCCCCGCCACACACACACACACACCCCCATCACACCCACACACACACCCCCCCGCCACACACGCACCCCCGTCACACACACACACCCCGCCACACACACACACTCCCCCGCCACACACACACACTCCCCCGCCACACACACACACTCCCCCGCCACACACACACACTCCCCCGCCACACACACACACACCCCGCCACACACACACCCCCGTCACACCCACACACACACCCCGCCACACACACACACCCCCGTCACACACACACACACCCCGCCACACACACACACACCCCGCCACACACACACACACCCCGCCACACACACACACACCCGCCACACACACACACCCCGCCACACACACACACCCCGACACACACACACACCCCGACACACACACACACCCCGACACACACACACACACACACCCCCGCCACACACACCCCCGCCACACACACACCCCCGTCACACCCACACACACCCCCGCCACACACACACACCCGTCACACACACACACCCCGCCACACACACACACTCCCCCGCCGCAGACACACACTCCCCGCCACACACACACACACCCCGCCACACACACACACCCCGACACACACACACACACCCCGCCACACACACCCCCCCGTCACACACACACACCCCGCCACACACACACACTCCCCGCCACACACACTCCCCGCCACACACACACACACACCGCCACACACACCCCCCGCCACACACACACACCCCGCCACACACACACACTCCCCGCCACACACACACAACCCCCGCCACACACACACACACCCCCGCCACACACACACACACACCCCCCCCGCCACACACACACCCCCCCCCGCCACACACACACCCCCCCCGCCACACACACACACACCCCCGCCACACACACACACACACCCCCCGCCACACACACAAACCCCCCGCCACACACACACACCACCCCCGCCACACAAACACACCACCCCCGCCACACACACACACTTCCCCGCCACACACACACACACACCCCCCGCCACACACACACATCCCCCGCCACACACACAACCCCCCGCCACACACACACACCCCCCGCCACACACACACACCCCCCGCCACACACACACACACACCCCCCGCCACACACACACACACCCCCCGCCACACACACACACCCTCCACACACACACACACCGCCCGCCACACACACACCCCCCGCCACACACCCCCCGCCACACACACACCTACACCCCCGCCACACACACACCCTCCACACACACACACACCCCCCCCGCCACACACACCCCGCCACACACACACACCCGCCACACACACACACCCGCCACACACACACACCCGCCACACACACACCCCCCCCGCCACACACACACCCCCGCCACACACACACACCCCCGCCACACACACACACCCCCGCCACACACACACCCCCGCCACACACACACACCCCCCCCGCCACACACACCCCCGTCACACACACACCCCCGCCACACACACACCCCCGTCACACACACACCCCCGTCACACACACACCCCCGTCACACACACACCCCCGTCACACACACACCCCCCGCCACACACACACACCCCCCCCGCCACACACACACCCCCGTCACACACACCCCCCCGTCACACACACACCCCCGTCACACACCCCCCCCCGCCACACACACACCCCCGCCACACACACACACACCCCGCCACACACACACACACCCCGCCACACACACACACACTCCCGACACACACACACACACCCCCCCGCCACACACACACACACCCCCCCCCCGTCACACACACACCCCCGTCACACACACCCCCCCGCCACACACACACCCCCGCCACACACACACACACCCCGCCACACACGCACACACCCCGCCACACACGCACACACCCCGCCACACACACACACACCCCCCGCCACACACACACACACCCCCCGCCACACACACACACACCCCCCGCCACACACACACACACACCCCGCCACACACACACCCCCCGCCACACACACACACACCCCGCCACACACACACACACCCCGCCACACACACACACACCCCGCCACACACACACACACCCCGCCACACACACACACACCCCGCCACACACACACACACACCCCGCCACACACACCCCGCCACACACACACACCCCGCCACACACACACACACCCCGCCACACACACACACACCCCGCCACACACACACACACCCCGCCACACACACACAACCCGCCACACACACACACCCCGCCACACACACAGACTCCCGACACACACACAACCCCCCCCGCCACACACACACACCCCCCCGCCACACACCCCCCCCCGCCACACACACACACACCCCGCCACACACACCCCCCCCGACACACACACACCCCCGTCACACACACACCCCCGCCACACACACACACACCCCGCCACACACACACACACCCCCGCCACACACACACACACCCCGCCACACACACACACCCCGCCACACACACCCCCCCGACACACACACACACACCCCGCCACACACACACCCCCCCGCCACACACACACCCCCGCCACACACACACCCCCGCCACACACACACCCCCGCCACACACACACCCCCGCCACACACACACCCCCGCCACACACACACACACCCCGCCACACACACACACACCCCGCCACACACACACCCCGCCACCCCCCCCCCCGCCACACACACACCCCCGCCACACACACACCCCCGCCACACACACACCCCCGTCACACACACCCCCCGCCACACACACACACACCCCGCCACACCCCCCCCTCCACACACCCCCCCCCCCCGCCACACACACACCCCCCCCGCCACACACACACCCCCCCGCCACACACACACCCCGCCACACACCCCCCCGTCACACACACACCCCCGCCACACCCCCCCGCCACACACACCCCCCCGTCACACACACACCCCCGCCACACACACACCCCCCCCCGCCACACACACACCCCCGCCACACACACACACACCCCGCCACACACACACCCCCCCGACACACACACCCCCCCGTCACACACACACACACCCCCGCCACACACACACACACCCCCGCCACACACACACCCCCGTCACACACACACCCCCGCCACACACACACACCCCGCCACACACACGCACCCCCGACACACACACACACACACCCCCGCCACACACACACCATCACACCCACACACACACCCCCCCGCCACACACACACACACACCCCCATCACACCCACACACACACCCCCCCGCCACACACGCACCCCCGTCACACACACACACCCCCCCGCCACACACACACACTCCCCCGCCACACACACACACTCCCCCGCCACACACACACACTCCCCCGCCACACACACACACTCCCCCGCCACACACACACACACCCCGCCACACACACACACACCCCGCCACACACACACACCCCCGCCACACACACACCCCCGTCACACCCACACACACACCCCGCCACACACACACACCCCCGTCACACACACACACACCCCGCCACACACACACACACCCGCCACACACACACACCCCGCCACACACACACACCCCGCCACACACACACACCCCCGACACACACACACACACACCCCCGCCACACACACCCCCGCCACACACACACCCCCGTCACACCCACACACACCCCCGCCACACACACACACCCGTCACACACACACACCCCGCCACACACACACACCCCGCCACACACACACACTCCCCCGCCGCAGACACACACTCCCCGCCACACACACACACACCCCGCCACACACACACACCCCGACACACACACACACACACCCCGCCACACACACCCCCCCGTCACACACACACACCCCGCCACACACACACACTCCCCGCCACACACACACACTCCCCGCCACACACACACTCCCCGCCACACACACACACACACCGCCACACACACCCCCCGCCACACACACACACCCCGCCACACACACACACTCCCCGCCACACACACACACAACCCCCGCCACACACACACACACCCCCGCCACACACACACACACCCCCGCCACACACACACACCCCCCCCGCCACACACACACCCCCCCCCGCCACACACACACCCCCCCGCCACACACACACACACCCCCGCCACACACACACACACACCCCCCGCCACACACACAAACCCCCCGCCACACACACACACCACCCCCGCCACACAAACACACCACCCCCGCCACACACACACACTTCCCCGCCACACACACACACACACCCCCCGCCACACACACACATCCCCCGCCACACACACAACCCCCCGCCACACACACACACCCCCCGCCACACACACACACACACCCCCCGCCACACACACACACCCTCCACACACACACACACCGCCCGCCACACACACACCCCCCGCCACACACCCCCCGCCACACACACACCTACACCCCCGCCACACACACACCCTCCACACACACACACACCCCCCCCGCCACACACACCCCGCCACACACACACACCCGCCACACACACACACCCGCCACACACACACACCCGCCACACACACACACCCGCCACACACACCCCCCCCCGCCACACACACACCCCCCCCGCCACACACCCACACCCCCCCGCCACACACACACCCCCGCCACACACACCCCCCCCGCCACACCCACACACACCCGCCACACCCCCCCCCCGCCACACACACACACCCCCCCGCCACACACACACACACCCCCGCCACACACACACACAAACACCCCGCCATACACACAAACACCCCGCCATACACACAAACACCCCGCCACACACACACACACACACCCCACCACACACACACATCCCGCCACACCCCCCCCCGCCACACCCCCCCCCCAGCCACACACACCCCCCGCCACACACACACACACCCCGCCACACACACACACCCCCCGCCACACACACACCCCCGCCACACCCCCCCCCCCGCCACACACCCCCCCCCGCCACACCCCCCCCCCGCCACACACACATCCCCGTCACACACACCCCCCGTCACACACACACCCCCCGCCACACCCCCCCCGCCACACACACACCCCCGTCACACACACCCCCGCCACACACCCCCCCCCGTCACACACACACCCCCGCCACACACACACCCCTCCCGCCACACACACACCCCCGTCACACACACCCCCCCCGCCACACACACACCCCCGTCACACACCCCCCCCCGTCACACACACACACCCCCCGCCACACACACACACCCCCGCCACACACACACCCCCGCCACACACACACCCCCGCCACACACACACCCCCGCCACACACACACCCCCGCCACACACACACACACCCCCGTCACACACACACCCCGCCACACACACACCCCCCCCGCCACACCCCCCCCGCCACACACACACCCCCGTCACACACACACACCCCCGCCACACACACCCCCCCGCCACACACACCCCCCCGTCACACACACACACCCCCGCCACACACACACACACCCCCGCCACACACCCCCCCCCCGCCACACACACCCCCGTCACACACACCCCCCCGCCACACACACACCCCCGTCACACACACACCCCCCGTCACACACACACACCCCCGTCACACACACACACCCCCCGCCACACACACACCCCCCCCGCCACACACACACCCCCGCCACACACACACCCCCGCCACACACACACCCCCGCCACACACACACCCCCGCCACACACACCCCCCCCCCGCCACACACACACCCCCGTCACACACACACACCCCCCGCCACACACACACCCCCGCCACACACACACCCCCGCCACACACACCCCCCCCCGCCACACACACACCCCCCCCCGTCACACACACACCCACCCCCCGTCACACACACACCCCCGCCACACACACACACCCCCCGCCACACACACCCCCCCCCGCCACACACCCCCCCGTCACACACACACCCCCGTCACACACACCCCCCCGCCACACACACACCCCCGCCACACACACACACACCCCGCCACACACACACACACCCCGCCACACACACACACCGCCACACACACCCCCCCCCGCCACACACACACACCCCCCGCCACACACACACACCCCCCGCCGCACACACACACACCCCGCCACACACACACACACCCCGCCACACACACACACATCCCGCCACACACACCCCGCCACACACACACACACCCCGCCACACACACACACACCGCCACACACACACACACACCCCGCCACACACACACACTCCCCGACACACACACACACACCCCCCCGCCACACACACCCCCCCCCGCCACACCCCCCCCCCGCCACACACACACACCCCGCCACACACACACCCCGCCACACACACACCCCCGCCACACACCCCCCCCCCGCCACACACACACCCCCCCGCCACACACACACCCCCCCCCCCGCCACACACACACCCCCGTCACACACACAACCCCGCCACACACACACCCCCGCCACACACACACCCCCCCGCCACACACACACCCCCGCCACACACACACACACCCCGCCACACACACACCCCCCCGACACACTCACACACCCCCCCGCCACACACACACCCCCGTCACACACACACACACCCCCGCCACACACACACACACCCCCGCCATACACCCCCCCCCGCCACACACACACCCCCCCGCCACACACACCCCCCCGCCACACACCCCCCCCCCGCGCCACACACACACCCCCGTCACACACCCCCCCGTCACACACACCCCCCCCGCCACACACACCCCCGTCACACACACACCCCCGTCACACACACCCCCCCGCCACACACACCCCCCCCCCCGCCACACGCACACCCCCGTCACACGCACACCACCGCCACACACACACCCCCGTCACACACACACACCCCCCGCCACACACACACCCCCGCCACACACACCCCCCCGACACACACACCCCCCCGCCACACACACCCCCCCGCCACACACACCCCCCCGCCACACACACACACCCCGCCACACACACACACACCCCGCCACACACACACACACCCCCGCCACACCCCCCCCCCTGCCACACACACACACACCCCGCCACACACACACACACCCCGCCACACACACACACCCCGCCACACACACACACACCCCGCCACACACACACACACCCCGCCACACACACACACCCCCCGCCACACACACACACCCCCCGACACACACACACACCCCGCCACACACCCACACACCCCGCCACACACACCCCGCCACACACACACACACCCCGCCACACACACACACACCCCGCCACACACACACACACCCCGCCACACACACACACCCCGCCACACACACACACTCCCGACACACACACACACCCCCCCCGCCACACACACACACCCCCCCCGCCACACACACACCCCCGCCACACACACACACCCCGCCACACACACACCCCCCCGACACACACACCCCCCCCCGACACACACACACACACCCCGCCACACACACACCCCCCCCGCCACACACACACCCCCGCCACACACACACCCCCGCCACACACACACCCCCGCCACACACACACACACACCCCGCCACACACACACACCCCCCCCGCCACACCCCCCCCCCCGCCACACACACACCCCCGCCGCACACACACCCCCCCCGCCACACACACACCCCCGTCACACACACCCCCCCACCACACACACACACACACCCCGCCAAACACACACACACCCCGCCACACACCCCCCCCCGCCACACACTCACCGCCCCCGCCACACACCCCCCCCCCCGCGCCACACACACACACCCCCCCCCCGCCACACACACACCCCCGTCACACGCACACCCCCGCCACACGCACCCCCCCCCGCCACACACACACACCCCCGTCACACACACACACCCCCCGCCACACACACCCCCCCGCCACACACACCCCCCCCCCCGCCACACACACACCCCCGCCACACACACACACCCGCCACACACACCCCCCCGTCACACACACACCCCCGCCACACACACCCCCCCCCCCGCCACACCCCCCCACCCGCCACACACACACCCCCGTCACACACACACACACCCCCGCCACACACACACCCCCCCCCCGCCACACACACACCCCCGTCACACACACACACCCCCCCGCCACACACCCCCCCCCCCCGCCACACACACCCCCCGCCACACACACACCCCCGTCACACACCCCCCCCCGTCACACACACCCCCCCCCCGCCACACACACACCCCCGTCACACACACACCCCCGCCACACACACACACCCCCCGCCACACACACACCCCCGCCACACACACACACACCCCCGCCACACACACACCCCCGCCACACACACACCCCCCCCGCCACACACACACCCCCCCCCGCCACACACACACCCCCCCCCCGCCACACACACCCCCCCCCGCCCCACACACACACCCCCGTCACACACACACACCCCCCCCCCGCCACACACACACCCCCGTCACACACACCCCCCCCCGCCACACACACACCCCCCCCGCCACACACACACCCCCCCCGCCACACACACACCCCCCCCGCCACACACACACCCCCGCCACACACACACCCCCGCCACACACACACCCCCGCCACACACACACCCCCGCCACACACACACCACCCCGCCACACACACACACCCCCCGCCACACACACACCCCCGTCACACACACACCCCCGTCACACACACACCCCCGCCACACACACACACACACCACGCCACACACACACACACCCCGCCACACACACACACTCCCGACACACACACCCCCCGCCACACACACACCCCCGCCACACACACACACACCCCGCCACACACACACACACCCCCCGCCACACACACACACACCCCCCGCCACACACACACACACACACCCCCGCCACACACACACACACCCCCCGCCACACACACACACACCCCCCGCCACACACACCCCGCCACACACACACACACACCCCGCCACACACACACACACCCCGCCACACACACACACACCCCGCCACACAAACACACCCCCCGCCACACACACACACCCCCCGCCACACACACACACCCCGCCACACACACACACACACCCCGCCACACACACACACACACCCCGCCACACACACACACACCCCGCCACACACACCCCGCCACACACACACACCCCGCCACACACACACACTCCCGACACACAAACACACCCCCCCCCGCCACACACACACACCCCCCCCGCCACACACACACCCCGCCACACACACCCCCCCCGACACACACACACCCCCCCCCACACACACACACCCCGCCACACACACACACACCCCGCCACACACACACACACCCCGCCACACACACACACCCGCCACACACACACCCCCCGCCACACACACACCCCCCCCGCCACACACACACCCCCGCCACACACACACCCCCCCGCCACACACTCACACACCCGCCACACACCCCCCCCGCCACACCCCCCCCGCCACACACACACACACCCCCGCCACACACACACACACCCCCGCCACACACACACACACCCCCGCCACACACACACACACCACCGCCACACACACACACCCCGACACACACACACACACCCCGCCACACACACACACACCCCGCCACACACACACACACACCCCGCCACTCACCCCCCCGCCACACCCCCCCCAGCCACACACACACACACCCCGCCACACACACACCCCCGTCACACACACACACACCCCCGTCACACACACACACACCCCCGCCACACACACACCCCCGTCACACACACACCCCCTCCACACACACACACCCCGCCACACACACACACCCCGCCACACACACACACCCCGCCACACACACACACACCCCCGACACACACACGCACCCCCGACACACACACACACACACCCCCGCCACACACACCCCCGCCACACACACACCCCCATCACACCCACACACACACCCCCCCGCCACACACACCCCCATCACACCCACACACACACACCCCCGCCACACACACCCCCCCCGCCACACACGCACCCCCGTCACACACACACACCCCGCCACACACACACACTCCCCCGCCACACACACACACTCCCCCGCCACACACACACACACCCCGCCACACACACACACACCCCGCCACACACACACACCCCCGCCACACACACACCCCCGTCACACCCACACACACACACCCCGCCACACACACACACCCCCGTCACACACACACACACCCCGCCACACACACACACACCCCGCCACACACACACACACCCCGCCACACACACACCCCGCCACACACACACACCCCCGACACACACACACACACACCCCCGCCACACACACCCCCGTCACACCCACACACACCCCCGCCACACACACACACCCCGCCACACACACACACTCCCCCGCCGCACACACACACTCCCCGCCACACACACACACACCCCGCCACACACACACACCCCGACACACACACACACACACCCCGACACACACACACCCCCGTCACACACACACACCCCGCCACACACACACACTCCCCGCCACACACACACACTCCCCGCCACACACACACACACACTGCCACACACACACACACACCGCCACACACACCCCCCGCCACACACACACACCCCCCCCGCCACACACACACACCCCCCCCGCCACACACACACCCCCCCCCGCCACACACACACACACACACCCCCGCCACACACACACACACCCCCCGCCACACACGCACACACCCCCGCCACACACGCACACCACCCCCGCCACACACACACACACCCCCGCCACACACACACACCCCCCCGCCACACACACACACACACCCCCCGCCACACACACACACACACCCCCCGCCACACACACAACCCCCGCCACACACACCACACCCCCCGCCACACACACACACCCCCCGCCACACACACACACCCCCCACCACACACACCCCCCGCCACACACACACACACCCCCCGCCACACACACACACCCTCCACACACACACACACCCCCCGCCACACACACCCCCCGCCACACACCCCCCGCCACACACACACACCCCCCGCCACACACACACACACCCCCGCCACACACACACCCTCCACACACACACACACACCCCCCGCCACACACACACACCCCGCCACACACACACACCCGCCACACACACACACCCGCCACACACACACACCCGCCACACACACACACCCGCCACACACACACACCCGCCACACACACACACCCGCCACACACACACCCCCCGCCACACACCCACCCCCCCCGCCACACACCCACACACACCCCGCCACACACACACCCCCGCCACACACACACCCCCCCCGCCACACACACACACACCCGCCACACACCCCCCCCGCCACACACACACCCCCGCCACACACACACACACCCCCGCCACACACACACACCCCCCCGCCACACACACACACACCCCCGCCACACACACACACACCCCCGCCATACACACACACACACCCCCGCCACACACACACACACACCCCGCCACACACACACACACCCCGCCACACACCCCCCCCGCCACACCCCCCCCAGCCACACACACCCCCCGCCACACACACACACACCCCGCCACACACACACCCCGCCACACATATACACACCCCGCCACACACACACACAACCCGCCACACACACACACAACCCGCCACACACACCACACACACACCCCCCGCCACACACACCCCCCGCCACACACACCCCCCGCCACACACACACGCACACCCCGCCACACACACACGCACCCCCCGCCACACACACACACACACACCCCGCCACACACACACCCCGCCACACATATACACACCCCGCCACACACACACACAACCCGCCACACACACACCCCCCGCCACACACACACACCCCGCCACACACACACCCCGCCACACACACACACCCCGCCACACACACACCCGCCACACACACACCCCCCGCCACACACACCCCCCGCCACACACACACGCACACCCCGCCACACACACACGCACCCCCCCCCACAGCACCACACACACACGCACCCCCCGCCACACACACACACACACCCCGCCACACACACACACCCCGCCACACACACACACCCCGCCACACACACACACCCCGCCACACACATACACCCCGCCACACACACACCCCCGCCACACACACACCCCCGCCACACACACACGCACACCCCGCCACACACACGCACCCCCCGCCACACACACACGCACCCCCCGCCACACACACACCTCGCCACACACACACCCCGCCACACACACACCCCGCCACACACACACCCGCCACACACACACCCCGCCACACACACACCCCGCCACACACACACACCCCGCCACACACACACCCGCCACACACACACACGCCACACACACACACACCCCCGCCACACACACACACACCCCGCCACACACACACACCCCGCCACACACACACACCCCGCCACACACACCCGCCACACACACACCCCCGCCACACACACACCCGCCACACACACACCCGCGACACACACACACCCGCCACACACACCCCCGCCACACACACACACACCCGCCACACACACACCCGCCACACACACACACCCCCCGCCACACACACACACACCCCGCCACACACAAACACACCCCGCCACACACACACACACCCCGCCACACACACACACCCCGCCACACACACACACCCCGCCACACACACACACCCCGCCACACACACACACACCGCCACACACACACCCCGCCAGACACACACACCCCGCCATACACACAAACACCCCGCCACACACACACACACCCCGCCACACACACACACACACACCCCGCCACGCCACACACACACACCCTGCCACACACCCCCCCCGCCACACACACACCCCCGCCACACCCCCCCCCCCAGCCACACACACACCCCCGCCACACACACCCCCGCCACACACACACGCACCCCCCGCCACACACCCCGCCACACACACACCCCGCCACACACACACCCGCCACACACACACCCGCCACACACACACACCCGCCACACACAAACACCCGCCACACACACACACACCCGCCACACACACACACACCCCCCGCCACACACACACACACCCCGCCACACACACACACACCCCGCCACACACACACACACCCCGCCACACACACACACACCCCGCCACACACACACCGCCACACACACACACCCCCCCGTAACTCACACACACACACCCCGCCACACACACACCCACCACACACACACCCCCCACACACACACCCCCCGCCACACACACACCCCCCCCGCCACACACACACCCCCCCGCCACACACACACCCCCCCGCCACACACACACACCGCCACACACACACACACCCCGCCACAAACACACACACACACCCCGCCACACACACACCCCGCCACACACGCCCCGCCACACACGCACGCCCCGCCACACACGCACGCCCCGCCACACACACACACACACACCCCCGACACACACACACACACACCCCCCGACACCCCCCCCCGCCACACACACACACCCCCCGCCACACACACACACCCCCCGCCACACACACACAACCCCCGCCACACACACACAACCCCCGCCACACACACACAACCCCCGCCACACACACACCCCGACACACACACACACACACCCCCCGCCACACACACACACCCCCCGCCACACACACACACTCCCGCCACACACACCCCCCGCCACACACACACACTCCCCGCCACACACACACACACCGCCACACACACCCCCCGCCACACACACACCCCCGCCACACACACCCCCCCCGCCACACACACACCCCCCGCCACACACACACCCCCCGCCACACACACACCCCCCGCCACACACACACCCCGCCACACACACACACACCCCGCCACACACACACACACCCCGCCACACACACACACACCCCGCCACACACACACACACCCCGCCACACACACACACACCCCGCCACACACACACACACACACCCCGCCACACACACACCGCCACACACACCCCCGCCACACACACACCGCCACACACACCCGCCACACACACACACACACCCGCAACACACACACACCCGCAACACACACACACCCGCAACACACACACACCCGCAACACACACACACCCCGCCACACACACACACCCCGCCACACACACACACACCCCGCCACACACACACAGCCCGCCACACACATACACAGCCCGCCACACACACACAGCCCGCCACACACATACACAGCCCGCCACACACACACAGCCCGCCACACACACACAGCCCGCCACACACACACACAGCCCGCCACACACACACACACACAGCCCGCCACACACACACACACACAGCCCGCCACACACACACACAGCCCGCCACACACACACACAGCCCGCCACACACACACAGCCCGCCACACACACACAGCCCGCCACACATACACATACCCCGCCACACACACCCCGCCACACACACACACACACCCCGCCACACACCCCACCACACACACACACCCGCCACACACACACACAGCCCGCCACACACACACACACACCCCGCCACACACACACACACACCCCGCCACACACACACACACCCCGCCACACACACACACACACCCCGCCACACACACACACCCGCCACACACACACACACACCCGCCACACACACACACCCGCCACACACACACACCCGCCACACACACACACCCGCCACACACACACCCCCCGCCACACACCCACCCCCCCCGCCACACACCCACACACACCCCGCCACGCACACACACCCCGCCACGCACACACACCCCGCCACACACACACACCCCGCCACACACACACACCCCGCCACACACACACACCCCGCCACACACACACACCCCGCCACACACACACCCGCCACACACACACACCCGCCACACACACACCCCGCCACACACACACACACCCCGCCACACACACACACCCCCCGCCACACACACACACCCCCCCGCCACACACACACACACCCGCCACACACACACCCTCCACACACACACACCCCGCCACACACACACACACCCCGCCACACACACACACACCCCGCCACACACACACACACCCCGCCACACACACACACACCCCGCCACACACACACACCCCGCCACACACACACACACCCCGCCACACACCCCCCCCGCCACACACACACACACCCCCGCCACACACACACACCCCCCGCCACACACACACACCCCCCGCCACACACACACACACACCCCCCGCCCACACTCACACACACACCCCCGCCACACACACACACACCCCCGCCACACACACACACACCCCCCGCCACACACACACACCCCCGCCACACACACACACACCCCCGCCACACACACACACACACACCCCGCCACACACACCCCCGCCACACACACACACCCCCGCCACACACACACCCCCCGCCACACACACACACCCCCCGCCACACACACCCCCCGCCACACACACACACACCCCCCGCCACACACACACACCTCCACACACACACACACCCCCCGCCACACACACACCCCCCGCCACACACACACACCCCCCGCCACACACACACACCCCCCGCCACACACACACACACACCCCGCCACACACACACCCTCCACACACACACACACACCCCCCGCCACACACACCCCGCCACACACACACACCCGCCACACACACACACCCGCCACACACACACACCCGCCACACACACACACCCGCCACACACACACACCCGCCACACACACACCCCCCGCCACACACCCACCCCCCCCGCCACACACCCACACACACCCCGCCACACACAAACACCCGCCACACACACACACACCCGCCACACACACACACACCCCCCGCCACACACACACACACCCCGCCACACACACACACACCCCGCCACACACACACACACCCCGCCACACACACACACACCCCGCCACACACACACCGCCACACACACACACCCCCCCGTAACTCACACACACACACCCCGCCACCACACACACCCCGCCACACACACACCCACCACACACACACCCCCCACACACACACCCCCCGCCACACACACACCCCCCCCGCCACACACACACCCCCCCGCCACACACACACCCCCCCGCCACACACACACACCGCCACACACACACACACCCCGCCACAAACACACACACACACCCCGCCACACACACACCCCGCCACACACGCCCCGCCACACACGCACGCCCCGCCACACACGCACGCCCCGCCACACACACACACACACACACCCCCGACACACACACACACACACCCCCGACACCCCCCCCGCCACACACACACACCCCCCGCCACACACACACACCCCCGCCACACACACACAACCCCCGCCACACACACACAACCCCCGCCACACACACACCCCGACACACACACACACACACCCCCCGCCACACACACACACCCCCCGCCACACACACACACTCCCCGCCACACACACCCCCCGCCACACACACACACTCCCCGCCACACACACACACACCGCCACACACACCCCCGCCCACACACACACCCCCCGCCACACACACCCCCCCCGCCACACACACACCCCCCGCCACACACACACCCCCCGCCACACACACACCCCCCGCCACACACACACCCCGCCACACACACACACACCCCGCCACACACACACACACCCCGCCACACACACACACACCCCGCCACACACACACACACCCCGCCACACACACACACACACACCCCGC
Organism: Scyliorhinus torazame; assembly: GCF_047496885.1. Taxonomy (NCBI): domain Eukaryota; kingdom Metazoa; phylum Chordata; class Chondrichthyes; order Carcharhiniformes; family Scyliorhinidae; genus Scyliorhinus; species Scyliorhinus torazame. The sequence continues at coordinate 40,340 of NW_027308994.1, forward strand.
CACACACACACCGCCACACACACCCCCGCCACACACACACCCGCCACACACACCCGCCACACACACACACACACCCGCAACACACACACACCCGCAACACACACACACCCGCAACACACACACACCCGCAACACACACACACCCCGCCACACACACACACCCCGCCACACACACACACACCCCGCCACACACACACAGCCCGCCACACACATACACAGCCCGCCACACACACACAGCCCGCCACACACATACACAGCCCGCCACACACACACAGCCCGCCACACACACACAGCCCGCCACACACACACACAGCCCGCCACACACACACACACACAGCCCGCCACACACACACACAGCCCGCCACACATACACATACCCCGCCACACACACCCCGCCACACACACACACACACCCCGCCACACACCCCCACCACACACACACACCCCGCCACACACACACACAGCCCGCCACACACACACACACACCCCGCCACACACACACACACACCCCGCCACACACACACACACCCCGCCACACACACACACACACCCCGCCACACACACACACCCGCCACACACACACACACACCCGCCACACACACACACCCGCCACACACACACACCCGCCACACACACACACCCGCCACACACACACCCCCCGCCACACACCCACCCCCCCGCCACACACCCACACACACCCCGCCACGCACACACACCCCGCCACGCACACACACCCCGCCACACACACACACCCCGCCACACACACACACCCCGCCACACACACACACCCCGCCACACACACCCCCCGCCACACACACACACCCCCCCGCCACACACACACACACCCCGCCACACACACACCCTCCACACACACACACCCCGCCACACACACACACACCCCGCCACACACACACACACCCCGCCACACACACACACACCCCGCCACACACACACACACCCCGCCACACACACACACACCCCGCCACACACACACACACCCCGCCACACACACCCCCCGCCACACACACACACACCCCCGCCACACACACACACCCCCCCGCCACACACACACACCCCCCGCCACACACACACACACACCCCCCGCCACACACACACACACCCCCGCCACACACACACACACCCCCCGCCACACACACACACACCACCCCCGCCACACACACACACCCCCGCCACACACACACACACCCCCGCCACACACACACACACACACCCCGCCACACACACCCCCGCCACACACACACACCCCCCGCCACACACACCCCCCGCCACACACACACACCCCCCGCCACACACACCCCCCGCCACACACACACACACCCCCCGCCACACACACACACCCTCCACACACACACACACCCCCCGCCACACACACACCCCCCGCCACACACACACACCCCCCGCCACACACACACACCCCCCGCCACACACACACACACACCCCCGCCACACACACACCCTCCACACACACACACACACCCCCCGCCACACACACACACCCGCCACACACACACACCCGCCACACACACACACCCGCCACACACACACACCCGCCACACACACACACCCGCCACACACACACCCCCCGCCACACACCCACCCCCCCCGCCACACACCCACACACACCCCGCCACACACACACCCCCGCCACACACACAACCCCCCCGCCACACACACACACACCCGCCACACACCCCCCCCGCCACACACACACACACCCCCGCCACACACACACACACCCCCGCCACACACACACACACCCCCGCCACACACACACACACCCCCGCCACACACACACACCCCCGCCACACACACACACCCCCCCGCCACACACACACACACACCCCGCCACACACACACACCACCCCCGCCACACACACACACACCCCCGCCACACACACACACACCCCCGCCACACACACACACACACCCCCCGCCACACACACAACCCCCGCCACACACACACACCCCCCGCCACACACACACACCCCCCGCCACACACACACACCCCCCGCCACACACACACACACCCCCCGCCACACACACACACACCCCCGCCACACACACACACCCCCGCCACACACACACACCCCCCACACACACACACCCCCCGCCACACACACACCCTCCGCCACACACCCCGCCACACACACACCCCCTGCCACACACACACACCCCCCGCCACACACACACACACACCCCCGCCACACACACACCCTCCACACACACACACACACCCCCCGCCACGCCACACACACACACCCTGCCACACACCCCCCCCGCCACACACACACCCCCGCCACACCCCCCCCCAGCCACACACACACCCCCGCCACACACACCCCCCGCCACACACACCCCCGCCACACACACACGCACCCCCCGCCACACACCCCGCCACACACACACCCCGCCACACACACACCCGCCACACACACACACCCGCCACACACACACACCCCGCCACACACAAACACCCGCCACACACACACCCGCCACACACACACACACCCCCCGCCACACACACACACACCCCGCCACACACACACACACCCCGCCACACACACACACCCCGCCACACACACACACCCCGCCACACACACACCGCCACACACACACACCCCCCCGTAACTCACACACACACACCCCGCCACACACACACCCACCACACACACACCCCCCGCCACACACACACCCCCCCCCGCCACACACACACCCCCCCGCCACACACACACACCGCCACACACACACACACCCCGCCACAAACACACACACACACCCCGCCACACACACACCCCGCCACACACGCCCCGCCACACACGCACGCCCCGCCACACACACACACACACACCCCCCCCGACACACACACACACACACACCCCCCGACACCACCCCCCCCCGCCACACACACACACCCCCCGCCACACACACACACACCCCGCTGCACACACACACCCCGCCACACACACACCCCCCGCCACACACACCCCCCGCCACACACACCCCCCCGCCACACACACACGCACACCCCGCCACACACACACGCACGCCACACACACACACTCCCCGCCACACACACCCCCCGCCACACACACACACTCCCCGCCACACACACACACACCCCGCCACACACACCCCCCGCCACACACACACCCCCCGCCACACACCCCCCCCCCGCCACACACACCCCCCCCGCCACACACCCCCCCCCCGCCACACACACACCCCCCGCCACACACACACCCCCCGCCACACACACACACCCCGCCACACACACACCCCGCCACACACACACACACCCCGCCACACACACACACACCCCGCCACACACACACACACACACCCCGCCACACACACACCGCCACACACACCCCCGCCACACACACCCGCCACACACACACACCCGCAACACACACACACCCCGCCACACACACACACCCCGCCACACACACCCGCCACACACACACACCCCCCGCCACACACACACCGCCACACACACACCCCGCGACACACACACACCCGCCACACACACCCCCCGCCACACACACACACCGCCACACACACACCCGCCACACACACACACCCCCGCCACACACACACACCCCCGCCACACACACACACACCCCGCCACACACACACACACCCCGCCACACACACACACACCCCGCCACACACACACACCCCGCCACACACACACACCCCACACCACACACCCACACACACCCCGCCAGACACACACACCCCGCCATACACACAAACACCCCGCCACACACACACACACACCCCGCCACACACACACACACACACCCCGCCACGCCACACACACACCCTGCCACACCCCCCCCCGCCACACACACACCCCCGCCACACCCCCCCCCCCAGCCACACACACACCCCCGCCACACACACCCCCCGCCACACACACCCCCGCCACACACACCCCCGCCACACACACACGCACCCCCCGCCACACACCCCGCCACACACACACCCCGCCAGACACACACCCGCCACACACACACCCGCCACACACACACACCCGCCACACACAAACACCCGCCACACACACACCCGCCACACACACACACACCCCCCGCCACACACACACACACCCCCCGCCACACACACACACACCCCGCCACACACACACACACCCCGCCACACACACACACACCCCGCCACACACACACACCCCGCCACACACACACCGCCACACACACACACCCCCCCGTAACTCACACACACACACCCCGCCACACACACACCCACCACACACACACCCCCCGCCACACACACACCCCCCCCGCCACACACACACCCCCCCGCCACACACACACCCCCCCGCCACACACACACACACCCCGCCACAAACACACACACACACCCCGCCACACACACACCCCGCCACACACGCCCCGCCACACACGCACGCCCCGCCACACACACACACACACACCCCCCCCGACACACACACACACACACCCCCCGACACCCCCCCCCGCCACACACACACACCCCCCGCCACACACACACAACCCCCGCCACACACACACAACCCCCGCCACACACACACAACCCCCGCCACACACACACCCCGACACACACACACACCCCCGCCACACACACACCCCCCGCCACACACACACACCCCCCGCCACACACACACACTCCCCGCCACACACACCCCCCGCCACACACACACACTCCCCGCCACACACACACACCCCGCCACACACACCCCCCGCCACACACACACCCCCCGCCACACACACCCCCCCCGCCACACACACCCCCCCCGCCACACACACACCCCCCGCCACACACACACCCCCCGCCACACACACACACCCCGCCACACACACACACACCCCGCCACACACACACACACCCCGCCACACACACACACACACACCCCGCCACACACACACCGCCACACACACCCCCGCCACACACACACCCGCCACACACACCCGCAACACACACACACCCGCAACACACACACACCCGCAACACACACACACGCGCAACACACACACACCCCGCCACACACACACACCCCGCCACACACACACACCCCGCCACACACACACACCCCGCCACACACACACACCCCGCCACACACACACACACCGCCACACACACACACACACCCCGCCACACACACACAGCCCGCCACACACACACAGCCCGCCACACACACACAGCCCGCCACACACATACACAGCCCGCCACACACATACACAGCCCGCCACACACACACAGCCCGCCACACACACACAGCCCGCCACACACACACACAGCCCGCCACACACACACACACACAGCCCGCCACACACACACACACACAGCCCGCCACACACACACACAGCCCGCCACACACACACACAGCCCGCCACACACACACACAGCCCGCCACACACACACACAGCCCGCCACACACACACACACCCCGCCACACATACACATACCCCGCCACACACACCCCGCCACACACACACACACACCCCGCCACACACACCCCCACCACACACACACACCCCGCCACACACACACCCCGCCACACACACACACAGCCCGCCACACACACACACACACCCCGCCACACACACACACACCCCGCCACACACACACACACACCCCGCCACACACACACACACCCCGCCACACACACACACACACACCCCGCCACACACACCCCCGCCACACACACACCCCGCCACACACACACCCCGCCACACACACACCCCGCCACACACATCCCCCCCGCCACACACACACACACCCCGCCACGCACACACACACACCCCGCCACGCACACACACCCCGCCACGCACACACACCCCGCCACACACACACACCCCGCCACACACACACACCCCGCCACACACACACCCCGCCACACACACACACACCCCGCCACACACACACACACCCCGCCACACACACACACACCCCGCCACACACACACACACCCCGCCACACACACACACACCCCGCCACACACACACACCCCCCGCCACACACACACACACCCCGCCACACACACACCCTCCACACACACACACCCCGCCACACACACACACACCCCGCCACACACACACACACCCCGCCACACACACACACACCCCGCCACACACACACCCCGCCACACACACACACCCCGCCACACACACACACACCCCGCCACACACACCCCCCGCCACACACACACACACCCCCCGCCGCACACACACACACCCCCCGCCACACACACACACACCCCCCGCCACACACACACACACACCCCCCGCCACACACACACACACCCCCGCCACACACACACACACCCCCCGCCACACACACAACCACCCCCGCCACACACACAACCACCCCCGCCACACACACACACACCCCCGCCACACACACACACACCCCCGCCACACACACACACACACCCCCCGCCACACACACAACCCCCCGCCACACACACACACCCCCCGCCACACACACCCCGCCACACACACCCCCCGCCACACACACACACCCCCCGCCACACACACACACACCCCCCGCCACACACACACACCCTCCACACACACACACACCCCCCGCCACACACACACCCCCCGCCACACACACACACCCCCCGCCACACACACACACCCCCCGCCACACACACACACCCCCCGCCACACACACACACACACCCCCGCCACACACACACCCTCCACACACACACACACACCCCCACGCCACACACACCCCGCCACACACACACACCCCGCCACACACACACCCGCCACACACACACACCCGCCACACACACACACCCCGCCACACACACACACCCGCCACACACACACACCCGCCACACACACACACCCGCCACACACACACCCCCCGCCACACACCCACCCCCCCGCCACACACCCACACACACCCCCGCCACACACACACCCCCGCCACACACACACCCCCCCCCCGCCACACACACACACACCCGCCACACACCCCCCCGCCACACCCCACCCCGCCACACACACACACACCCCCGCCACACACACACACACCCCCGCCACACACACACACACCCCCGCCACACACACAAACACCCCGCCATACACACAAACACCCCGCCACACACACACACACCCCGGCACACACACACAGACACCCCGCCACACACACCCCGCCACACACCCCCCCCCGCCACACACACCCCCCCCGCCACACACACACACACCCCGCCACACACACCCCCCCGCCACACACACACCCCCGCCACACATATACACACCCCGCCACACACACACACAACCCGCCACACACACACACAACCCGCCACACACACACCCCCCGCCACACACACACACCCCGCCACACACACACACCCCGCCACACACACACCCCGCCACACACCCCCCCCCGCCACACACACACGCACACCCCGCCACACACACACGCACCCCCCGCCACACACACACGCACCCCCCGCCACACACACACGCACCCCCCGCCACACACACACACACACACACCCCGCCACACACACACACACCCCGCCACACACACACGCACACCCCGCCACACACACACGCACACCCCGCCACACACACACGCACCCCCCGCCACACACACACGCACCCCCCGCCACACACACACGCACCCCGCCACACACACACCTCGCCACACACACACCCCGCCACACACACACCCCGCCACACACACACCCCGCCACACACACACCCCGCCACACACACACACACCGCCACACACACACCCCGCCACACACACACCCCGCCACACACACACCCGCCACACACACACACCCGCCACACACACACACACCCCCCGCCACACACACACACACACCCCGCCACACACACACCCCGCCACACACACACACCCCGCCACACACACCCGCCACACACACACCCGCCGCCACACACACACACACCGCCACACACACACCCCGCGACACACACACACCCGCCACACACACCCCCCGCCACACACACACACACCCGCCACACACACACCCGCCACACACACACACCCCCCGCCACACACACACACACCCCGCCACACACACACACACCCCGCCACACACACACACACCCCGCCACACACACACACACCCCGCCACACACACACACACCCCGCCACACACCCCGCCACACACACACACACCCCGCCACACACACACCCCGCCACACACACACACACACACCGCCACACACACACCCCGCCAGACACACACACCCCGCCATACACACAAACACCCCGCCACACACACACACACACACACCCCGCCACACACACACACACACACCCCGCCACACCCCCCCCCCGCCACACCCCCCCCCCCCAGCCACACACACACCCCCGCCACACACACCCCCGCCACACACACACGCACCCCCCGCCACACACCCCGCCACACACACACCCCGCCACACACACACCCGCCACACACACACACCCGCCACACACACACACCCGCCACACACAAACACCCGCCACACACACACACACCCCCCGCCACACACACACACACCCCGCCACACACACACACACCCCGCCACACACACACACACCCCGCCACACACACACACACCCCGCCACACACACACACCCCCCCCGTAACTCACACACACACACCCCGCCACACACACACCCACCACACACACACCCCCCGCCACACACACACCCCCCCCGCCACACACACACCCCCCGCCACACACACACCCCCCCGCCACACACACACACCGCCACACACACACACACACACCCCGCCACACACACACCCCGCCACACACGCCCCGCCACACACGCACGCCCCGCCACACACAGACACGCCCCGCCACACACACACACACACACCCCCCAGACACACACACACACACACCCCCCGACACACCCCCCCGCCACACACACACACCCCCCGCCACACACACACAACCCCCGCCACACACACACAACCCCCGCCACACACACACAACCCCCGCCCCACACACACCCCGACACACACACACACCCCCGCCACACACACACACCCCCCGCCACACACACACACCCCCCGCCACACACACACACCCCCCGCCACACACACCCCCCGCCACACACCCCCCCCGCCACACACACCCCCCGCCACACACACACACACCCCGCCACACACACACCCTCCACACACACACACACCCCGCCACACACACACACCCCGCCACGCACACCCCCCGCCACACACACCCCCCCCCGCCACACACACACCCCCCGCCACACACACACCCCCCCGCCACACACACCCCCCCGCCACACACACACCCCCCGCCACACACACACCCCCCGCCACACACACACCCCGCCACACACACACACACCCCGCCACACACACACCCCGCCACACACACACACACCCCGCCACACACACACACACACACCCCGCCACACACACACACCGCCACACACCCCCCCGCCACACACACACCCGCCACACACACCCGCCACACACACACACCCGCCACACACACACCCCCGCCACACACACACACCCCGCCACACACACACACCCCGCCCACACACACACACCCCGCCACACACACACACACCCCGCCACACACACAGCCCGCCACACACACACACAGCCCGCCACACACACACAGCCCGCCACACACACACACAGCCCCGCCACACACACACACAGCCCGCCACACACACACACACACAGCCCGCCACACACACACACCCCGCCACACACACACACAGCCCGCCACACACACACACAGCCCGCCACACACACACACACCCCGCCACACACACCCCGCCACACATACACATACCCCGCCACACACACCCCGCCACACACACACACACCCCGCCACACACACCCCCCACCACACACACACACCCCGCCACACACACACCCCGCCACACACACACACAGCCCGCCACACACACACACACACACCCCGCCACACACACACCCCCGCCACACACACACACACACCACGCCACACACACACACACCCCGCCACACACACCCCCGCCACACACACACACCCCGCCACACACACACCCCGCCACACACACACCCCCCGCCACACACACACACACACCCCGCCACACACACACACACACCCCGCCACGCACACACACCCCGCCACGCACACACACCCCGCCACACACACACACCCCGCCACACACACACACCCCGCCACACACACACACCCCGCCACACACACACACCCCGCCACACACACACACCCCGCCACACACACACACCCCGCCACACACACACACCCCGCCACACACACACCCCCGCCACACACACACACACCCCGCCACACACACACACACCCCGCCACACACACACACACCCCGCCACACACACACACCCCCCCCGCCACACACACACACACCCCGCCACACACACACCCTCCACACACACACACACCCCGCCACACACACACACCCCGCCACACACACACACACCCCCGCCACACACACACACCCCGCCACACACACACACCCCGCCACACACACACACACCCCGCCACACACACACACCCCGCCACACACACACACACCCCGCCACACACACACACACCCCGCCACACACACACACCCCGCCACACACACACACACCCCGCCACACACACACACACCCCGCCACACACACACACACACCCCGCCACACACACACACACCCCCGCCACACACACACCCCGCCACACACACACCCCGCCACACACACACCCCGCCACACACACACCCCGCCACAGGCACACACACCCCGCCACACACACACACACCCCCCGCCACACACACACACACCCCCCGCCACACACACACACCCCGCCACACACAAACACCCCGCCACACACACACACACACACCCCGCCACACACACACACACCCCCCGCCACACACACACACCCCGCCACACACACACACCCCGCCACACACACACACACACACCCCGCCACGCCACACACACACACCCTGCCACACACCCCCCCCGCCACACACACACCCCCGCCACACCACCCCCCCCAGCCACACACACACCCCCGCCACACACACCCCCGCCACACACACACGCACCCCCCGCCACACACCCCCGCCACACACACACCCCGCCACACACACACACCCGCCACACACACACACCCGCCACACACAAACACCCGCCACACACAAACATCCGCCACACACACACACCCGCCACACACACACACCCGCCACACACACACACCCGCCACACACACACACACCCCCCGCCACACACACACACACCCCCCGACACCCCCCCCCCGCCACACACACACACCCCCCCGCCACACACACACACCCCCCGCCACACACACACACCCCCCGCCACACACACACAACCCCCGCCACACACACACAACCCCCGCCACACACACACCCCGACACACACACACACCCCCCGCCACACACACACACCCCCCGCCACACACACACACACCCCGCCACACACACACCCCGCGTCACACACACACACACCCCCGCCACACACACACCCCCGTCACACACACACCCCCTCCACACACACACACCCCGCCACACACACACACACCCCCGACACACACACGCACCCCCGACACACACACACACACACCCCCGCCACACACACCCCTGCCACACACACCCCCGCCACACACACACCCCCATCACACCCACACACACACACCCCCGCCACACACACACACACCCCCATCACACCCACACACACACCCCCCCGCCACACACACCCCCCCCGCCACACACGCACCCCCGTCACACACACACACCCCGCCACACACACACACTACCCCGCCACACACACACACTCCCCCGCCACACACACACACACCCCGCCACACACACACACACCCCGCCACACACACACACCCCCCGCCACACACACACCCCCGTCACACCCCACACCCCCGCCACACACACACACCCCCGTCACACACACACACACCCCGCCACACACACACACACCCCGCCACACACACACACACCCCGCCACACACACACCCCGCCACACCACACACACCCCCGACACACACACACACACCCCCGTCACACCCACACACACCCCCGCCACACACACACACCCGTCACACACACACACCCCGCCGCACACACACACTCCCCGCCACACACACACACACCCCGCCACACACACACACCCCGACACACACACACACACACACCCCGATACACACACACACACACCCCGACACACACACACACACACCCCGACACACACACACCCCCCGTCACACACACACACCCCGCCACACACACACACTCCCCGCCACACACACACACTCCCCGCCACACACACACACACACTGCCACACACACACACCCCCCGCCACACACACACACACCCCCCGCCACACACACACACACCCCCCGCCACACACACACACACCCCCCGCCCACACACACACACACCCCCGCCACACACACACACACCCCCGCCACACACACACACCACCCCCCGCCACACACACACACACACCCCCGCCACACACACACACCCCCCCGCCACACACACACCCCCCGCCACACACACACACACACCCCCCCGCCACACACACAACCCCCCGCCACACACACACACCCCCCGCCACACACACACCCCCCGCCACACACACACACCCCCCGCCACACACACCCCCCGCCACACACACACACACCCCCCGCCACCACACACACACCCTCCACACACACACACCCTCCACACACACACACACCCCCCGCCACACACACACCCCCCGCCACACACCCCCCGCCACACACACACACCCCCCGCCACACACACACACACACCCCCGCCCCACACACACACACACACCCCCCGCCACACACACACACCCCGCCACACACACACACCCGCCACACACACACACCCGCCACACACACACACCCGCCACACACACACACCCGCCACACACACACCCCCCGCCACACACACACCCCCCCCGCCACACACCCACACACACCCCGCCACACACACACCCCGCCACACACACACCCCCCCCCGCCACACACACACACACCCCGCCACACACCCCCCCCCGCCACACACACACCCCCGCCACACACACACCACAACCCGCCACACACACACACAACCCGCCACACACACACACCCCCCGCCACACACACACACCCCGCCACACACACACCCCGCCACACACACACACCCCCGCCACACACACACACCCCGCCACACACACCCCCCCGCCACACACACCCCCCGCCACACACACCCCCCCGCCACACACACACGCACACCCCGCCACACACACACGCACCCCCCCGCCACACACACACACACACCCCCGCCACACACACACACCCGCCACACACATACACCCCGCCACACACATACACCCCGCCACACACACACACCCCCCGCCACACACACACCCCCCGCCACACACACACCCCCCCGCCACACACACACGCACACCCCGCCACACACACACGCACCCCCCGCCACACACACACGCACCCCCCGCCACACACACACCTCGCCACACACACACCCCGCCACACACACACCCCGCCACACACACACCCCGCCACACACACACCCCGCCACACACACACCCCGCCACACACACACCCCGCCACACACACACACCCCGCCACACACACACCCGCCACACACACACACGCCACACACACACACGCCACACACACACACACCCCCGCCACACACACACACACCCCGCCACACACACACCCCCGCCACAACACACACCCCCGCCACACACACCCGCCACACACACACACCCCCCGCCACACACACACCGCCCACACACACACACCCCGCGACACACACACCCGCCACACACACACCCCCGCCACACACACACACACCCGCCACACACACACACCCCCCGCCACACACACACACACCCCGCCACACACACACACACCCCGCCACACACACACACACCCCGCCACACACACACACACCCCGCCACACACACACACACCCCGCCACACACACACACCCCGCCAGACACACACACCCCGCCACACACACACACACCGCCACACCCCGCCAGACACACACACCCCGCCATACACACAAACACCCCGCCACACACACACACACCCCGCCACACACACACACACACACCCCGCCACGCCACACACACACACCCTGCCACACACCCCCCCCCGCCACACACACACCCCCGCCACACCCCCCCCCCCCAGCCACACACACACCCCCGCCACACACACACGCACCCCCCCGCCACACACACACCCCGCCACACACACACCCGCCACACACACACACCCGCCACACACACACACCCGCCACACACACACACCCCGCCACACACACACACCCGCCACACACACACACCCGCCACACACACACACACCCCCCGCCACACACACACACACCCCCCGCCACACACACACACACCCCGCCACACACACACACACCCCGCCACACACACACACACCCCGCCACACACACACACACCCCGCCACACACACACCGCCACACACACACACCCCCCCGTAACTCACACACACCCCGCCACACACACACCCACCACACACACACCCCCCGCCACACACACCCCCCCCCGCCACACACACACCCCCCCGCCACACACACACCCCCCCGCCACACACACACACCGCCACACACACACACACCCCGCCACACACACACACACACACCCCCGCCACACACACACCCCGCCACACACGCCCCGCCACACACGCACGCCCCGCCACACACACACACACACACCCCCCCGACACACACACACACACACCCCCCGACACCCCCCCCCCCGCCACACACACACACCCCCCGCCACACACACACCCCCCCCGCCACACACACACAACCCCCGCCACACACACACACCCCGACACACACACACACCCCCGCCACACACACACACCCCCCGCCACACACACACACCCCCCGCCACACACACACACACCCCCCGCCACACACACACACTCCCCGCCACACACACCCCCCGCCACACACACACACTCCCCGCCACACACACACACCCGCCACACACACCCCGCACACACACCCCCCGCCACACACACACCCCCCGCCACACACACACCCCCCCGCCACACACACACCCCCCGCCACACACACACACCCCGCCACACACACACACCCCGCCACACACACACACCCCCGCCACACACACACACACCCCCGCCACACACACACACACCCCAGCCACACACACACACACCCCGCCACACACACACACACACCCAGCCACACACACACGCACACACCCCGCCACACACACACAGCCACACACCCGCACACACACCCGCCCGCAACACACACACACCCGCCACACACACACACCCGCCACACACACACCCCGCCACACACACACACCCGCCACACACACACACCCCGCCACACACACACCCCGCCACACACACACACCCCGCACACACACACACCGCACACACACACACACCGCCACACACACACACCCCGCCACACACACACACCCCGCCACACACACACACCCCGCCACACACACACAGCCCCGCCACACACACAGCCCGCCACACACACACAGCCCGCCACACACACACAGCCCGCCACACACACACACAGCCCGCCACACACAACACACAGCCCGCCACACACACACACACACAGCCCGCCACACACAACACAGCCCGCCACACACACACACAGCCCGCCACACACACACACAGCCCGCCACACACACACACAGCCCGCCACACAACACTACGCACACACACCCGCCACACACACACACACACCCCGCCACACACACCCCACACACACACACACCCCGCCACACACACACACCCGCCACACACACACAGCCGCCACACACACACCCCGCCACACACACACACACCCCGCCACACACACACACACCCGCCACACACACACACACCCCGCCACACACACCCCGCCACACACACACACACCCCCCGCCACACACACACCCCGCCACACACACACACCCCGCCACACACACACACACACCCCGCCACACACACACACACCCCGCCACACACACACACCCGCCACACACACACACACCCCGCCACACACACACACCCCCGCCACACACACCCGCCACACACACACACCCGCCACACACACACACCCGCCACACACACACCCCGCCACACACACCACCCGCCACACACACACACCCCGCCACACACACACACCCGCCACACACACACACCCCGCCACCACACAACACCCCGCCACACACACACCCCGCCACACACACACCACACACACACCCCCGCCACACACACACACCCCGCACACACACACACACCCCGCCACACACACACACCCCGCCACACACACACACCCCGCCACACACACACACCCCGCCACACACACACACACCCCGCCACACACACACACACCCGCCACACACACACACACCCCGCCACACACACACACACCCCGCCACACACACACACACCCCGCCACACACACACCCCGCCACACACACACCCCGCCACACACACACACCCCCGCCACACACACACACACCCCGCCACACACACACACCCCCGCCACACACACACACACCCCCGCCACACACACACCCGCCACACACACCACCCCCCGCCACACACACACACACCCCCGCCACACACACACACACCCCCGCCACACACACACACACCCCCGCCACACACACACACACCCCGCCACACACACACACCCCCGCCACACACACACACACCCCGCCACACACACACCCCCGCCACACACACACACCCCCCGCCACACACACACACACCCCCCGCCACACACCACCCGCCACACACACACACCCCCCGCCACACACACACACACCCCCCGCCACACACACACACACCCCCCGCCACACCACACACCCCCCGCCACACACACACCCCCGCCACACACACACACACCCCCGCCACACACACACACACACACCCCGCCACACACACACCCGCACACACACACACCCCCCGCCACACACACCCCCGCCACACACCACACACCCCGCCACACACACACACCCCGCCACACACACACACCCGCCACACACACACACCCCGCCACACACACACACCCGCCACACACACACCCGCCACACACACCCCCCGCCACACACACACACCCCCGCCACACACACACACACCCGCCACACACACACACCCCCCGCCACAAACACACACCACCCCCCCGCCACACACCCACACACACCCCGCCACACACACACCCCCCGCCACACACACACACCCCCCCCGCCACACACACACCACCACACCAGCCACAC
>NW_027308995.1:0-10000 GCF_047496885.1 Scyliorhinus torazame
ACTCTGTCTCTCTCTCTCTGTCTCTGTCTCTCTCCCTCTCTCTCTGTCTCTCTCTCTCTGTCTCTCTCTCTCTCTGGCTCTCTCTCTCTCTCCCTCTCTCTCTGTCTCCCTCTCTCTCTGTCTCTCTCTCCTTTCTCTCTCTCTTTTTCTCTCTGTCTCCCTCTCTCTCTGTCTCTCTCTCTCTCTGTCTCACTCTGTCTCTCTCACTCTGTCTCTCTCTCTCTGTCTCTGTCTCTCTGTCTCTCTCTCTGTCTCTCTCTCTCTGTCTCTCTGTCTCTCTCTCTCTGTCGCTCTCTCTCTCTGTCTCTCTCTCTCTCTGTCTCGCTCTGTCTCTCTCACTCTGTCTCTCTCTCTCTGTCTCTGTCTCTCTCCCTCTCTCTGTCTCTCTCTCTCTGTCTCTCTCTCTCTCTGTCTCTCTCTCTCTCTCCCTCTCTCTCTGTCTCTCTCTCCTTTCTCTCTCTCTTTTTCTCTCTGTCTCTGTCTTTCTCTGCCTCTCTCTCTCACTATCTCTTTATCCCTCTGGCTCTCTCTGTCTGTTTCTCTGTCTCTCTCTTTCTCTCTCTCCCTCTACCTCTGTCTCTCTCTCTCTGTCTCTCTCTTTCTCTCACTCTCCCTTTCTCCCTGTCCGTCTTTCTCTCTGTCTCTCCCCCCCACGCCCCCTCTCTCTGTCACTCTCTCTTTTAAAAAATAAATTCAGAGTACCCAATTATTTTTTCCAATGAAGGGGCAGTTTACCCTGGCCAATTCCTTACCCTTTGGGTTGTGGGGGTGTGGTTAACGTATCGCACTGACCATACAACATGTATTACACTGTATCATGTTGGAGCCCTTGTGGGCTCCGCCCCTGGCTCCGCCCCCTTGAGGGGAGGTACGAAGAGGAGCTGCCCTGTAGGCGGCCCTCACGAGCAGACCAGTCGCAGGCAGGCATTGTGTTCGAGTCGATTCAAGCCACAATTCGCCTCCACTCTCCGCCTCGCGTGAATTGGTGTCGGGTCAGGGGCCGAAACCCGCGCAGGCGCGGGGAGAACGTGCAAACTCCGCACGGACAGTGACCCAGAGCCGCGAGGCAGCAGTGCTAACCACTGCCTCTCTCTCTCTCCATCTGTCTCTCTCTCTGAGCTTCCACGTCAGTTTAAATGTTGGACATGGGGGAATGATTAAATATGTTTTTTGTATTTCTTACTCCCCCTGTCCCTGACCCTTCCCCTCCTCCGCCTCCCCCGTGTGCCTCTGACCTTGCACCCTTCGAGAACGAGAGCGATGAGGATTCCAACACGATTGTTGAGGTCCGCACCATTTATACGGGTAAGTCTTCACATTCATTCCCTCGTTCCAAATTTAGATCTAGTCGTCCATGACCCTCCTCCCCTTCCTCCCTCCCCGGTACACCCCTCCCTCTCTCCCACACCCGTCCCTTTCTCCCAGTCGCTCTCCCTCTCTCCCACACCCCTCCCTCTCTCCCAGAACTCCTCCCTCTCTCCCACATCCCTCCCTCTCTCCCAGACACTCTCCCTCTCTCCCAGACACTCTCCCTCTCTCCCACACCCCTCCCTCTCTCCCACACTCCTCCCTCTATCCCAGACACTCTCCCTCCCTCCCACACCCCTCCCTCTCTCCCACACTCCTCCCTCTCTCCCAGACACTCTCCCTCTCTCCCACACCCCTCCCTCTCTCCCACACTCCTCCCTCTCTCCCAGACACTCTCCCTCTCTCCCAGACACTCTCCCTCTCTCCCAGACACTCTCCCTCCCTCCCACACTCCTCCCTCTCTCCCAGACACTCTCCCTCTCTCCCACACCCCTCCCTCTCTCCCACACTCCTCCCTCTCTCCCAGACACTCTCCCTCTCTCCCACGCCCCTCCCTCTCTCCCAGAACTCCTCCCTCTCTCCCACACCCCTCCTCTCTCCCAGACACTCTCCCTACCTCCCACACCCCTCCCTCTCTCCAACACTCCTCCCTCTCTCCCAGACACTCTCCCTCTCTCCCACACCCCTCCCTCTCTCCCAGACACTCTCCCTCTCTCCCACACCCCTCCCTCTCTCCCACACCCATCCCTTTCTCCCAGTCGCTCTCCCTCTCTCCCACACCCCTCCCTCTCTCCCAGAACTCCTCCCTCTCTCCCACACACCTCCCTCTCTCCCAGACACTCTCCCTTCCCTCCCACACCCCTCCCTCTCTCCCACACTCCTCCCTCTCTCCCAGACACTCTCCCTCTCTCCACAACCCTCCCTCTCTCCCACACCCCTCCCTCTCTCCCAGAACTCCTCCCTCTCTCCCAGACACTCTCCCTCTCTCCCAGACATTCTCCCTCTCTCCCACACCCCTCCCTCTCTCCCACACCCCTCCCTCTCTCCCAGACACTCTCCCTCCCTCCCACACCCCTCCCTCTCTCCCCACACTCCTCCCTCTCTCCCAGACACTCTCCCTCTCTCCCAGACATTCTCCCTCTCTCCCACACCCCTCCCTCTCTCTCACACACCTCCCTCTCTCCCAGACGCCCTGCCTCTCTCCCACACCCCTCCCTCTCTCCAGACACTCTCCCTCCCTCCCACACCCCTCCTCTCTCCCACACTCCTCCCTCTCTCCCAGACACTCTCCCTCTCTCCCAGACACTCTCCCTCCCTTCCACACCCCTCCATCTCTCCCACACTCCTCCGTCTCTCCCAGACACTCTCCCTCTCTCACAGACACTCTCCCTCTCTCCCAGACACTCCCTCTCTCCCAGACACTCTTCCTCTCTCCCAGACACCCTCCCTCTCTCCCACACCCCTCCCTCTCTCCTACACCCCTCCCTCTCTCCCACACCCCTCCCTCTCTCCCACACTCCTCCCTATCTCCCACACCCCTCCCTCTCTCCCAGACCCCTACCTCTCTCCCAGACACTCTCCCTCTCTCCCACACCCCTCCCTCTCTCCCACACCCCTCCCACTCTCCCACACCCCTCCCTCTCTCCCAGACACTCTCCCTCTCTCCCAGAACCCCTCCCTCTCTCCCAGACACTCTCCCCCTCTCCCAGACACTCTCCCTCCCTCCCACACCCCTCCCTCTCTCCCAGACACTCTCCCTCTCTCCCAGACACTCTCCCTCTCTCCCAAACCCCTCCCTCTCTCCCACACCCCTCCCTCTCTCCCACACCCCTCCCTCTCTCCCATACACTCTCCCTCTCTCCCAGACACTCTCCCTCTCTCTAACACCCCTCCCTCTATCCCACACCCCTCCTCCCTCCCAGACACTCTCCCTCTCTCCCAGACACTCTCCCTCTCTCCCACACCCCTCCCTCTCTCCCACACCCCTCCCTCTCTCCCAAACCCCTCCCTCTCTCCCAGACACTCTCCCTCCCTCCCACACACCTCCCTCTCTCCCACACCCCTCCCTATCTCCTACACACCTCCCTCTCTCCCAGACACTCTCCCTCTCTCCCAGACACTCTCCCTCTCTCCCAGACACTCTCCCTCTCTCCCACACCCCTCCCTCTCTCCCACACCCCTCCCTCTCTCCCAGAAACTCTCCCTCTCTCCAGACACTCTCCCTCTCTCCCAACCACTCTCCCTCTCTCCCACACCCCTCCCTCTCTCCCAGACACTCTCCCTCTCTCCCAGACACTCTCCCTCTCTCCCAGACACTCTCCCTCTCTCCCACGCCCCTCCCTCTCTCCCAGACACTCTCCCTCTCTCCCAGACACTCTCCCTCTCTCCCAACCACTCTCCCTCTCTCCCACCCCCCCTCTCTCCCAGACACTCTCCCTCTCTCCCAGACACTCTCCCTCTCTCCCACACCCCTCCCTCTATCCCACACCCCTCCCTCTCTCCCAGACACTCTCCCTCTCTCCCAGCCACTCTCCCTCTCTCCCACACCCCTCCCTCTCTCCCACACCCCTCCCTCTCTCCCAGACACTCTCCCTCTCTCCCAGACACTCTCCCTCTCTTCCAAACCCCTCCCTCTCTCCCAGACACTCTCCCTCCCTCCCACACACCTCCCTCTCTCCCACACCCCTCCCTATCTCCTACACCCCTCCCTCTCTTCCAGACACTCTCCCTGTCTCCCAGACACTCTCCCTCTCTCCCAGACACTCTCCCTCTCTCCCACACCCCTCCCTCTCTCCCACACCCCTCCCTCTCTCCCAGAAACTCTCCCTCTCTCCCAGACACTCTCCCTCTCTCCCAACCACTCTCCCTCTCTCCCACACCCCTCCCTCTCTCCCAGACACTCTCCCTCTCTCCCAGACACTCTCCCTCTCTCCCACACACCTCCCTCTCTCCCAGACACTCTCCGTCTCTCCCAGCCACTCTCCCTCTCTCCCACACCCCTCCCTCTCTCCCAGATACTCTCCCTCTCTCCCACACCCCTCCCTCTCTCCCAGACACTCTCCCTCTCTCCCAGATACTCTCCCTCTCTCCCACACCCCTCCCTCTCTCCCAGATACTCTCCCTCTCTCCCACACCCCTCCCTCTCTCCCAGATACTCTCCCTCTCTCCCAGACACTCTCCCTGTCTCCCACACCCCTCCCTCTCTCCCACACCCCTCCCTCTCTCCCAGACACTCTCCCTCTATCCCAGACACTCATCCTCTCTCCCAGACACTCTCCCTCTCACCCAGACACTCTCCCTCTCTCCCAGACATTCTCCCTCTCTCCCACACCCCTCTCTCTCTCCCACACCCCTCCCTCTCTCCCAGACATTCTCCCTCTCTCCCACACCCCTCCCTCTCTCCCAGACTCCCTCCCTCTCTACCAGACCCCTCCCTCTCTCCCACACCCCTCCCTCTCTCCCAGACACTCTCCCTCTCTCCCACGCCCCTCCTTCTCTCCCACACCCCTCCCTCTCTCCCAGACACTCTCCCTCTATCCCAGACACTCATCCTCTCTCCCAGACACTCTCCCTCTCACCCAGACACTCTCCCTCTCTCCCAGACACTCTCCCTCTCTCCCACGCCCCTCCCTCTCTCCCACACCCCTCCCTCTCTCCCACACCCCTCCCTCTCTCCCAGACACTCTCCCTCTCTCCCACACCCCTCCCTCTCTCCCACACCCCTCCCTCTCTCCCAGACAATCTCCCTCTCTCCCTGACACTCTCACTCTCTCCCACATCACTCCCTCTCTCCCAGTCGCTCTCCCTCTGTCCCAGACACTCTCCCTCTCTCCCAGACACTCTCCCTCTCTCCCAGACACTCTCCCTCTCTCCCAGACACTCTCCCTCTCTCACATGCACCTCCCTCTCTCACACACCCCTCCCTCTCTCCCACACCCCTCCCTCTCTCCCACACCACTCCCTCTCTCCCAGACACTCTCCCTCTCTCCCACACCCCTCCCTCTCTCCCACACCCCTCCCTCTCTCCCACACCCCTCCCTCTCTCCCAGATGCCCTCCCTCTATCCCACACCCCTCCCTCTCTTCCAGACACTCTCCCTCTCTCCCACACCCCTCCCTCTCTCCCAGACACTCTCCCTCTCTCCCACACCCCTCCCTCTCTTCCAGACACTCTCCGTCTCTCCCAGCCACTCTCCCTCTCTCCCACACCCCTCCCTCTCTCCCAGACACTCTCCCTGTCTCCCACACCCCTCCCTCTCTCCCAGACACTCTCCCTCTATCCCAGACACTCATCCTCTCTCTCAGACACTCTCCCTCTCACCCAGACACTCTCCCTCTCTCCCAGACACTCTCCCTCTCACCCAGACACTCTCCCTCTCTCCCAGAAACTCTCCCTCTCTCCCAGACTCCCTCCCTCTCTCCCACACCCCTCCCTCTCTCCCACACCCCTCCCTCTCTCCCAGTCACTCTCCCTCTCTCCCACACCCCTCCCTCTCTCCCAGACACTCTCCCCCTCTCCCAGACTCTCTCCCTCTCTCCCACACCCCTCCCTCTCTCTCACACCCCTCCCTCTCTCCCAGACACTCTCCCCTCTCCCAGACTCTCTCCCTCTCTCCCACACCCCTCCCTCTCTCCCACACCCCTCCCTCTCTCCCAGACACTCTCCCCCTCTCCCAGACACTCTCCCTCTCTCCCACACACCTCCCTCTCTCCCAGACGCCCTCCCTCTCTCCCACACCCCTCCCTCTCTCCCAGACACTCTCCCTCTCTCCCAGACACGCTCCCTCTCTCCCACACCCCTCCCTCTCTCCCACACCCCTCCCTCTCTCCCAGACACTCTCCCTCTCTCCCACACCCCTCCCTCTCTCCCACACCCCTCCCTCTCTCCCAGACACTCTCCCTCTCTCCCACACCCCTCCCTCTCTCCCAGACTCTCTCCCTCTCTCGCACACCCCTCCCTCTCTCCCACACCCCTCCCTCTCTCCCAGACACTCTCCCTCTCTCCCAGACACTCTCCCTCTCTACCACACCCCTCCCTCTCTCCCAGACACTCTCCCTCTCTCGCACACCCCTCCCTCTCTCCCACACCCCTCCCTCTATCCCACACCCCTCCCTCTCTCCCACACCCCTCCCTCTCTCCCAGACACTCTCCCTCTCTCCCACACCCCTCCCTCTCTCCCAGACACTCTCCCTCTCTCCCACACCCCTCCCTCTCTCCCACACCCCTCCCTCTCTCCCACACCCCTCCCTCTCTCCCAGACACTCTCCCTCTCTCCCACACCCCTCCCTCTCTCCCACACCCCTCCCTCTCTCCCAGACACTCTCCCTGTCTCCCAGACACTCTCCCTCTCTCCCACACCCCTCCCTCTCTCCCACACCCCTCCCTCTCTCCCAGACACTCTCCCTCTCTCCCACACCCCTCCCTCTCTCCCACACCGCTCCCTCTCTCCCAGACACTGTCCGTCTCTCCCAGCCACTCTCCCTCTCTCCCACACCCCTCCCTCTCTCCCAGACACTCTCCCTCTATCCCAGACACTCATCCTCTCTCCCAGACACTCTCCCTCTCACCTAGACACTCCCCCTCTCTCCCAGAAACTCTCCCTCTCTCCCAGACTCCCTCCCTCTCTCCCACACCCCTCCCTCTCTCCCACACCCCTCCCTCTCTCCCAGACACTCTCCCTCTCTCCCACACACCTCCCTCTCTCCCAGACGCCCTCCCTCTATCCCACACCCCCCCCTCTCTCCCAGACACTCTCCCTCTCTCCCACACACCTCCCTCTCTCCCAGACTCCCTCCCTCTATCCCACACCCCTCCCTCTCTCCCAGACACTCTGCCTCTCTCCCACACCCCTCCCTCTCTCCCACACCCCTCCGTCTCTCCCAGACGCCCACCCTCTCTCCCACACCCCTCCCTCTCTCTCCCAGACGCCCTCCCCCTCTTCCACACCCCTCCCTCTCTCCCAGACACTCTCCCTGTCTCCCAGACACTCTCCCTCTCTCCCACACCCCTCCCTCTCTCCCAGATGCCCTCTATCTCTCCCAGACACTCTCCCTCTCTCCCAGGCTCCCTCCCTCTATCCCACACCCCTCCTTCTCTCCCAGTCGCTCTCCCTCTCTCCCAGACTCCCTCCCTCTCTCCCACACCCCTCCCTCTCTCCCAGATGCCCTCCCTCTATCCCACACCCCTCCCTCTCGCCCAGACTCCCTCCCTCTCTCCCAGACACTCTCCCTCTCTCCCAGGCTCCCTCCCTCTCTCCCACACCCCTCCTTCTCTCCCAGTCGCTCTCCCTCTCTCCCAGACTCCCTCCCTCTATCCCACACCCCTCCCTCTCTCCCAGATGCCCTCCCTCTATCCCACACCCCTCCCTCTCTCCCAGACTCCCTCCCTCTCTCCCAGACAGTCTCCCTCTCTCCCAGCCTTGGGTCAGTCTAGTCTCAGGTAGAGGGGCTGAAATGTTTTGTCCAGTGACATTGTTCTGTTCTTCAAGGAGCCTCTCTGATTGGTTTACAGATCAGTGAGGATGTCCTCTCTCTCTGCTGCCACATTATGTCGCTGGCCTTCATTGGCCGGTGCATTGAGTATAAGAATTGGCAAGTCATGTTGCAGCTGTATAGAACCTTAGTTAGGCCACACTTGGAGTCTAGTGTTCAATTCTGGTCGCCACACTACCAGAAGGATGTGGAGGCTTTAGAGAGGGTGCAGAAGAGATTTACCAGAATGTTGCCTGGTATGGAGGGCATTAGCTATGAGGAGCGGTTGAATAAACTCGGCTTGTTCTCACTGGAACGACGGAGGTTGAGGGGAGACCTGATAGAGGTCTACAAAATTATGAGGGGCATAGACAGAGTGGATAGTCAGAGGCTTTTCCCCAGGGTAGAGGGGTCAATTACTGGGGGGCACAGGTTTAAGGTGAGAGGGGCAAGGTTTAGAGGAGTTGTACGAGGCAAGTTTTTTACGCAGAGGGTAGTGGGTGCCTGGGACTCGCTACCGGAGGAGGTGGTGGAAGCAGGGACGATAGTGACATTTAAGGGGCATCTTGACAAATACATGAATAGGATGGGAATAGAGGGATACGGACCCAGGAAGTGTAGAAGATTGTAGTTTAGTCGGGCAGCATGGTCGGCACAGGCTTGGTGGGCCGAAGGGCCTGTTCCTGTGCTGTACATTTCTTTGTTCTTTGTAACGTGTTCATATAATAGAATCAACCACTAGATGGAGCTAGATGCAGAACTATATACAGCACTGACTCTCAGGCTCCTGGGAGAGGACCAGAGAGAGAGGAGGAGGAGAGGACCAGAGAGAGAGGAGGAGCGGACTAAGAGAGAGGAGGAGAGGACTAAGAGAGTCCACAGAGAGATCTAGATAGAGTGCAGTCACTAGTTGTGATGAATGTATAATTACTGGTAATTCACCAGTGCACTGTGTTATGTTATTAACCCTGTGGATCCACCTATGGGCCAATGTGTGGCTTCACCCACAGGGGATATGTTGGGGCGAGTACGGGCTCCGCCCATAGCTCCTCCTCTTTAGAGGAAGTACAAGAGCAGCTGACCTGCGGGGCCGCCTTCAGTATTGTACCGGTCGCAGGCAGGCACAGTTCTAAGCTGAGTAAAACCACGGTTTCCTTCTCCCCGTGTCTCCGAGTGAATCGACGGTCGCATCGCTCGTGTTATGAGAGTGTAGATCACTCGATTATTGCTTGCTGTCGGAGTAACTGATCGAGCTTCAATAGGTCGTGTAATAAATGTTCGCTTTGAGAACGAACGTGGCTTCTGTGAACACTACGACATCCATCCTGAAAACAAGACACAACGAACATCACATCTCTCTCTCTCGCTCTCTCTCTGTCCCTCTCTCCAGGGAAGAATAGAACCTCGCCCGGGGTCAACACGACCACTCCCGGAGTTGGGAAACTTGGATTGGCGATGATTATTAGTAAGAGATCGCTGACCTTCATCAAGAACATTCCTTCAATATCGCGAGCATGTCCCTCCCTCCATGTCTTCCCTCCCGCTCCCTCCCTCTTTCTTCCGCCCCTCTGTTGGCCCCTCCTCCCTTCTATCTCTCCCTCGCTCCCTCTCTCTGCCCATCCCTCCCTCCATTCATCGCCGTCCACCCTGCCATCTCTCTCTTTCTCTCCCTCGCTCGATCTCTCTTCCTTCTCACGACCCATCCCTCGTTCCTTCGATCTCTCCCGTGGTCCCTCTCCCTCCCTCCCTCCATCTCTGCGTCTGTTACTTTGCTGGTGTAGCGAGATGTGATCGATTGAATAGATTAAAGATCTGCTGTATCTCTTTCTTCAACGCTCAGTGCCGGGAGCTATAGTGGTCATCGGAATTATCGCTGCAGTAATTTACTGCAGACATTGCAGGAGGTAAGATCCTTAGTGTCAGGATTTTACAATTCTCATCCTCCTGTTCAAATCCTTCAATGGTCCTCCTCTCTCACTATCTCTCTGTGTCTCTCTGTGTCCCTCTCTGTCTCTCTCTATCTCTGTCTGTCTCTCTCTCTCTCTGTCTCTCTTTCTGTCTCTATCGCTCTGTTTCTCTCTCTCTGTCGGTCTCTGTCTCTGTCCCTCTCACTCTCTCTCTCGATCTCTGTGTCTCTGTGTGTGTCTCTCTGTCTCTCTCTCTCTCTGTCTCTCTTTCTCTCACTCTGCCTCTCTCTCTCTGTCTCTGGCTCTTTCTGTCTC
>NW_027308995.1:35000-38321 GCF_047496885.1 Scyliorhinus torazame
TGGATTGGCCGTGTTAAATTGTCCCTTTGTGTCCAAAGATGTACAGGTTAGGTGGATTGGCCGTGTTAAGTTGCCCCTTAGTGTCCAAAGATGTACAGGTTAGGTGGATTGGCCGTGTTAAATTGTCCCTTAGTGTCCAAAGATGTGCAGGTTTGGTGGACTGGCCGTGTTAAATTGTCCCTTAGTGTCCAAAGATGTACAGGTTGGGTGGATTGGCCGTGTTAAATTGTCCCTTAGTGTCCAAAGATGTACAGGTTAGGTGGATTGGCCGTGTTAAATTGTCCCTTAGTGTCCAAAGATGTACAGGTTAGGTGGATTGGCCGTGTTAAATTGTCCCTTAGTGTCCAAAGATGTACAGGTAAGGTGGATTAGCCGTGTTAAATTGTCCCTTAGTGTCCAAAGATGTACAGGTTTAGGTGGATTGGCCGTGTTAAATTGTCCCTTAGTGTCCAAAGATGTACAGGTTCGGTGGATTGGCGTGTTAAATTGTCCCTTAGTGTCCAAGAGATGTACAGGTTAGGTGGATTGGCCGTGTTAAATTGTCCCTTAGTGTCCAAAGATGTACAGGTTAGATGGATTGGCCGTATTAAGTTGTCCCTTAGTTTGCTAAGATGTGCATTGCCTTCCTGGCGGTTCAAAGGTCAGAGGCTGACCCCTTCGCCCTGTGGGTGAAAGGCCATGCCTCACGCCCTGCCTTGCCTGACCCCGAGACTGGGCAGTGACATTGGGCGAGTGGGAAGCCAGGTGGATTTGAGACCCGCCAGTCGGCCTGGGCAAATGCGGAAGCGGCCCATGTCGCGGGGTGGATGAGCAAAGGGTGCGGACTGGCGGGCCGGGCCGATTGGCCGAGGCGTTGCCACGGCGAGCGCACCGGGGAACCGCTGTCCTCCCTGGCTACGCCAGTCAGAACGAGGTTGCCGCCCTTCTCGACAGCGGCACGAACCGTTTCTCCCCTTTGTCGACCCATTCTCGCCTCTGACCTGATGAGTCCAAGATGAGAAACTTTGACAGCACCTATCTTCTCTCCCCCCCCCCCCCCCCCCCCCCCCCCCCCGCGCGAAGCCAGCCCCAAGTGATTTCTCATGTATTCTTTCCTCCACGCAGATCTCATCCTGGGCGTGGACGCGCAATAAATTCCCTCGGTGCATCGTCGAGGGTTCCACCTCTGTTTTGAAACACCTCTTCTCTCTCTCTCTCCCTCTCTCTCTCGGGAAGTGAGGCCGCTTCCCTGCCCCCCTCCGCCGGATCTCAGCCAGCCCGGCGACCACCTCGACCTCCAGACCCTGCACACTCGCCCCGCGAAAGCCCTCCCCGTCCTCCGCGGGCTCCGCGCTAAAGGACCGGGATCGGATTTGGATTCTGTTTATCGCCAGGCGTACCGAGGGGCCAGCGAAAAGCGTTTTATCGGCGAGCAGCTGAAACGGGCCGTTAAGTCCGCGGGACGAACAGGAAACGAGAAACAAGATACAAAAATAAAAGGCAGCAGAGCTCCCTCTCTAACAGCGCCGTGGGTGTACCTACGCCTCACCGGGCCGCGGCGGGTTGGTTAAGGTGACTCGCCCCCAACCTCGAAGGACCGTCAGGGCAGGCATTAAATGCTACTCTGCCCTCACCTCCTGTAAATGACGTAATTAAATAACGAAGTTTAAATCCACGATCATTAATGATTGGGGAATGTGTGACTGTAATGTCTGTGCAAGACGTCGCGATATAGAGTATTGATCTGCATTTGTCAATATATAAAGATGTAAAGATGTAAGCTGGTGCAGGACTCGATGGGCCGAATGGCCTCCTTCTGCACTGCAAATTCTATGATAATCTATGATATACATATTAATAAATGATATGTTTTTGCGTTGGTACGTTCTGATGTAACTCAGACGAGACTGCGGAAGTCGTTCCGACTCCTCTTTGGGGGCCCAACCGAGTTTGTTTCTCAAGTCGGGAAGTAGTGACTGGATTTACCAGCCCCGTCAAGTAAAAGGTTTCATTCACAAACAAGATACTTCAATCTCGTGGAGAGACTCTTAGTTTCTGAGCTCAGAGGGAAAGTTTATCGATAATGGTGGAGGGGGGGGGGGGGGGAACCTTTTGCCTTCCGTTCCATCGCCTCACGTCATATGGGGGGGGGGGGGGGGGGTAACCGTGCCGGGAACGATTGTCGAGCGCATCGCAGCTCCCCCCCCCCCCCCCCGGTACGAAATCCATAGTTCCGTGACGGAACGCCCCTCCCCTTTCGATCGAAAGGGGTTTGAACTTCGCAACCTGCCAATACCGAATTGAGAAAAAGTATCGAAAGATCTGCCCACGTCCCGCCCCTCGCTCCCGTCCCCGTCAGCTTGTGCTGGAGAGCGACCAGGAACAGGGGGGGAGGTTTCCAGCAGCAGGAGAGAGAGCCTCTGGGAGTTGGAGAGGGTTTCTGGGAGTGGGCCAGGACCTCTGGGGGGGCGAGTCTCAGAGGGCAGGGACGATCCTCGAAGAGTGTTGTCGTCCCATTATAAATTACAGCTCATTGATTCTCTCCTGTGGCTCTGTTAAGCAACAAGTGTCGAGGAAGCCGGTTTAAACTCCAACCTGCAGTTTGCTGCAACCAATTCTTCTTGTGACACTTTCCCTACATTTAGATATTGTATTCGATTGCAGTCATGAAACAGATGATTGTAGGTATTGAACCTTGATTAAGTGATAATTTAAAAAAAAAATGTATTAAAGGTTTTCATAAAATATCAATACAAAATGAGAAAGAAAAAAGAACCCAACAGGGTTAAGTACAAAACACAATCGAAAAAAGCGACCCCCCAAACCCCTCCCCCCCCGTACCTAAATAATAAATGAACATTAACACCCGACGTAACACAACAGGTGTATACACCCCCTCAGACCCTTCCAGTGGAAATAACATAAACAATAATAAAGTAAACCCCCCCCAACCCCCCGGAGCTGCTGCTGCATTGGCCAATGTCTATCGTTCTGCCAGAAAGTCTAAGAACGGTTGCCACCGCATTCTGTACCGACCCTCTCGAGGCGAATTTCACCCTCTCCAATTTAATGAACCCCCGCCATATCGCCCAGGATTCCACGCTCGGGGGGGGCCTCGCATCTTTCCACTGAAGGAGACTCCTTCGCCGATTAAGGGATAATTAGTGAATCTGACATAATGGTTAATTTTGTACGATAACTGGACCTTAGTTTCTTCTCGATTCTGTAAAACTAAACGTGTTTTTAAAAAGTCAATGATGTGACCGTGAAGTCGAGGAGTTTCTGTTGTAACTCTGATAAACTGGCATGGGGTCATATTCTGCCCGAGCGTGGACCGGGAAT
>NW_027308995.1:38421-57719 GCF_047496885.1 Scyliorhinus torazame
GGAGGGAGGGACAGAGAGAGGGAGGGAGGAGGGACAGAGAGAGGGGGAGGGAGGGACAGAGGGAGGGAGGGACAGAGAGAGGGAGGAGGACAGAGAGGAGGGAAGGGAGGGAGGGAGGGAGGACAGAGAGAGGGAGGGACAGAGAGAGGGAGGGACAGAGAGAGGGAGGGAGGGAGACAGAGAGAGGGAGGGAGGGAGAGACAGAGAGAGGGAGGGAGAGGAGGGACAGAGAGAGGGAGGGAGGGAGGGACAGAGAGAGGGAGGGAGGGAGGGACAGAGAGAGGGAGGGAGGGAGGGACAGAGAGAGGGAGGGAGGGAGGACAGAGAGAGGGAGGGAGGGAGGACAGAGAGAGGGAGGGAGGGAGGGACAGAGAGAGGGAGGGAGGGACAGAGAGAGAGAGGGAGGGAGGGAGGGACAGAGAGAGAGAGGGAGGGAGGGAGGGACAGAGAGAGGGAGGGAGGGAGGGACAGAGAGAGGGAGGGAGGGAGGGACAGAGAGAGGGAGGGAGGGAGGACAGAGAGAGGGAGGGAGGGAGGACAGAGAGAGGGAGGGAGGGAGGGACAGAGAGAGGGAGGGAGGGACAGAGAGAGGGAGGGAGGGAGGGACAGAGAGAGGGAGGGAGGGAGGGACAGAGAGGGAGGGAGGGAGGGACAGAGAGAGGGAGGGAGGGAGGGACAGAGAGAGGGAGGAGGGAGGGGGAGGGACAGAGGGAGGGAGGGACAGAGAGAGGGAGGGAGGGACAGAGAGAGGGAGGGAGGGAGAGACAGAGAGAGGGAGGGAGGGAGAGACAGAGAGAGGGAGGGAGGAACAGAGAGAGGGAGGGAGGAACAGAGAGAGGGAGGGAGGAACAGAGAGAGGGAGGGAGGGACAGAGAGAGGGAGGGAGGGAGGGACAGAGGGAGGGAGGGAGGGACAGAGAGAGGAGGGAGGGAGGGACAGAGAGAGGGAGGGAGGGAGGGACAGAGAGAGGGAGGGAGGGAGGGACAGAGAGAGGGAGGGAGGGAGGGACAGAGGGAGGGAGGGACAGAGAGAGGGAGGGAGGGACAGAGGGAGGGAGGGACAGAGAGAGGGAGGGAGGGACAGAGAGAGGGAGGGAGGGAGAGACAGAGAGAGGGAGGGAGGGAGAGACAGAGAGAGGGAGGGAGGAACAGAGAGAGGGAGGGAGGAACAGAGAGAGGGAGGGAGGGACAGAGAGAGGGAGGGAGGGAGGGACAGAGAGAGGGAGGGAGGGAGGGACAGAGAGAGGGAGGGAGGGAGGGACAGAGAGAGGGAGGGAGGGAGGGACAGAGAGAGGGAGGGAGGGAGGGACAGAGAGAGGGAGGGAGGGAGGGACAGAGAGAGGGAGGGAGGGAGGGACAGAGAGAGGGAGGGAGGGACAGAGAGAGGGAGGGAGGGACAGAGAGAGGGAGGGAGGGACAGAGAGAGGGAGGGAGGGAGAGACAGAGAGAGGGAGGGAGGGAGGGACAGAGAGAGGGAGGGAGAGACAGAGAGAGGGAGGGAGGGACAGAGAGAGGGAGGGAGGGACAGAGAGAGGGAGGGAGGGACCAGAGAGAGGGAGGGAGGGAGGGACAGAGAGAGGGAGGGAGGGAGGGACAGAGAGAGGGAGGGAGGGAGGGACAGAGAGAGGGAGGGAGGGACAGAGAGAGGGAGGGAGGGACAGAGAGAGGGAGGGAGGGACAGAGCGAGGGAGGGACAGAGCGAGGGAGGGACAGAGCGAGGGAGGGAGCGAGATACCGAGAAAGGGAGGAAGTGACAGACAGAGGGAGGGAGGGAGGGAGGGACAGAGAGAGGGAGGGAGGGAGGGACAGAGAGAGGGAGGGAGGGAGGGACAGAGAGAGGGAGGGAGGGACAGAGAGAGGGAGGGAGGGACAAAGGGAGGGACAGAGGGAAGGAGGGAGAGAGGGGGACAGAGAGGAGAGCGAGAGAGAGAGAGAGGGCAATGATCGTGGAGACATACCCAACTACTGACGAGCGTCGCTTAATCTCTCCGCCATTGGGAAACCCCAAGGGGGTTAGGCCCCCTGTGGCTCCTCAATCTCTCGCTCTGACCTCCCAGTAACCCACGATGATCCCCAAGGAGCAGATATCATCCTCAATGAGCAGATATCACCCCCGATGAGCAGATATCATCCCCAATGAGCAGATATCATCCCCAATGAGCAGATATCACCCCCAATGAGCAGATATCACCCCCAATGAGCAGAGATCACCCCGATGAGCAGATATCACCCCCAATGAGCAGATATCACCCCCAATGAGCAGAGATCACCCCGATGAGCAGATATCACCCCCAATGAGCAGATATCACCCCCAATGAGCAGATATCACCCCCAATGAGCAGATATCACCCCCGATGAGCAGATATCACCCCCGATGAGCAGATATCACCCCCGATGAGCAGATATAATCCCCAATGAGCAGATATAATCCCCTTTGAGCAGATATAATCCCCTTTGAGCAGATATAATCCCCAATGACCTGATATCACCCCTGATAAGCAGATATCACCCCCAATGAGCAGATATCACCCCCAATGAACAGATATCACCCCCAATGAGCAGATATCACCCCCAATGAACAGATATCACCCCCAATGAGCAGATATCACCCTCAATGAACAGATATCACCCCCAATGAGCAGATATCACCCCCAATGAACAGATATCACCCCCAATGAGCAGATATCACCCCCAATGAGCAGATATCACCCCCAATGAGCAGATATCACCCCCAAGGAGCAGATATCACCCCCAAGGAGCAGATATCACCCCCAATGAGCAGATATCACCCCCAAGGAGCAGATATCACCCCCAATGAGCAGATATCACCCCCAATGAGCAGATATCACCCCCAATGAACAGATATCACCCCCAATGAGCAGATATCACCCCCAATCAGCAGATATCACCCCCAATGACCAGATATCACCCCAATGAGCAGATATCACCCCCAATGAGCAGATATCACCCCCAATGACCAGATATCACCCCAATGAGCAGATATCACCCCCAATGACCAGATATCACCCCAATGAGCAGATATCACCCCAATGAGCAGATATCACCCCCAATGAGCAGATATCACACCCAATGAGCAGATATCACCCCCAATCAGCAGATATCACCCCCAATGACCAGATATCACCCCAATGAGCAGATATCACCCCCAATGAGCAGATATCATCCCCAATGAGCAGATATCACCCCCAATGAACAGATATCACCCCCAATGAGCAGATATCACCCCCAATGAGCAGATATCACCCCCAATGAGCAGATATCACCCCCAAGGAGCAGATATCACCCCCAAGGAGCAGATATCACCCCCAATGAGCAGATATCACCCCCAAGGAGCAGATATCACCCCCAATGAGCAGATATCACCCCCAATGAACAGATATCACCCCCGATGAGCAGATATAATCCCCGATGAACAGATATCACCCCCAATGAGCAGATATCACCCCCAATGAGCAGATATCACCCCCAATGAGCAGATATCACCCCCAATGAGCAGATATCACCCCCAAGGAGCAGATATCACCCCCAAGGAGCAGATATCACCCCCAATGAACAGATATCACCCCCGATGAGCAGATATAATCCCCAAAGAGCAGATATCACCCCCAATGAGCAGATATCACCCCCAATGAGCAGATATCACCCCCAATCAGCAGATATCACCCCCAATGACCAGATATCACCCCAATGAGCAGATATCACCCCCAATGAGCAGATATCATCCCCAATGAGCAGATATCACCCCCAATGACCAGATATCACCCCAATGAGCAGATATCACCCCCAATGAGCAGATATCATCCCCAATGAGCAGATATCACCCCCAATGAGCAGATATCATCCCCAATGAGCAGATATCATCCCCAATGACCAGATATCACCCCAATGAGCAGATATCACCCCCAATGACCAGATATCACCCCAATGAGCAGATATCACCCCCAATGAGCAGATATCACCCCCAATGAGCAGATATCACCCCAATGAGCAGATATCACCCCAATGAGCAGATATCACCCCCAATGACCAGATATCACCCCGACCCCTCCCAACATTTCCGGAACAAAGGACCCGGAACATTTCTCCCCGGCCGCGCTTGTGGGCGACCGAGTACCTGTAGCAGCGACACACCCGGAAGCGGGTGGAGGACCGGAAGCAGCGACGCACCCGGAAGCGGTAGGAGGACCGGAAGCAGCGACGCACCCGGAAGCGGGTGGAGGACCGGAAGCAGCGACACACCCGGAAGCGGGAGGAGGACCGGAAGCAGCGACGCACCCGGAAGCGGGAGGAGGACCGGAAGCAGCGACGCACCCGGAAGCGGGTGGAGGACCGGAAGCAGCGACGCGCCCGGAAGTGGGAGGAGGACCGGAGTCCCGGGTGCGGGGAGCGAGCGGCGGCCGGGACCAGAGTCTGAGTGAGGCCGGAAGTGCGCACCCCCCAACCCGCTCCCTTACCGGAAGTGGCCTCTGCGCCGCCCAAACCCTTCCCCCCGGAACAAAAAAAACTAAGGTCATCATTCACCCCCAGTCCTGACCTTTGGCCTCTTGTGAGACTTAAATTCTGACCTTTGCCCCCTTTTCAACCAAATCTGACCCTTGGCCCCCCAGCGACCCCACGTTGACCCCCGGCGAACCACCTTTGACCCTCGGTCCCATTCCCGACCCGGCTTTGACCATTCGCTCTATTTTGGTTCAAGTTTTGACCCTTGACCCCATACTAAAGCCTCCTTTGACCCTTTGGAGACGCAGACCTGACCCTTGACCCCTTCGACCCCGACCTGCTCCGAGAATCTCTTTTCAGACCCTTGGCCGCTTTTCGAGGCTCCGCCTTGGCCGTCGGGCCCTTCCCGGCCAATCAGGGTCCTTGGGATCCGGTGACGCCCAATCCCGTCTTCGGGAACCTTCACCGACCACGTTCAGCCCGGGAGGGGCCCCCGCCTGGGGGGGAGGGGCCCCCGTGTGGGGGGGAGGGGCCCCCGCCTGGGGGGAGGGGCCCCCGCGTGGGGGGGAGGGGCCCCCGCCTGGGGGGGAGGGGCCCCCGCCTGGGGGGGAGGGGCCCCCGCGTGGAGGGGAGGGCCCCCCGCCTGGGGGGAGGGGCCCGCGTGTGGAGGGGAGGGGCCCCCGCCTGGGGGGAGGGGCCCCCGTGTGGGGGGGAGGGGCCCCCGCCTGGGGGGGAGGGGCCCCCGCGTGGGGGGAGGGGCCCCCGCCTGGGGGGGAGGGGCCCCCGCCTGGGGGGGAGGGACCCCGCGTGGAGGGGAGGGCCCCCCGCCTGGGGGGAGGGGCCCGCGTGTGGAGGGGAGGGGCCCCCGCCTGGGGGGAGGGGCCCCCACCTGGGGGGGGATGGGCCCCCGCGTGGGGGGGAGGGGCCCCCGTGTGGGGGGAGGGGCCCCCGCCTGGGGGGGAGGGGCCCCCGCCTGGGGGGAGGGGCCCCGGTGTGTGGGGGAGGGGAGCCCCCGCGATGGGGGGAGGGGCCCCCGTGTGGGGGGAGGGGCCCCCGCCTGGGGGGAGGGGCCCGCGTGTGGAGGGGAGGGGCCCCCGCCTGGGGGGAGGGGCCCGCGTGTGGGGGGAGGGGGGATCAGGAACGGGGGGGAGGGGGGATTGGCAGCTTTGGGAAGGGGGGTCACCACGTCTCCTCCAAACCTCCCGAGGTCGCCGGCTGGTCATCGACGCTTCAATTTGTCTTTTTCAGAAACCCTCCCTCGCTGCAACGTGGGGCGGCGATGGCCGGAGTGAAGGACAAGGAGGCTTTTCAGAGGCTGAATTTCCTGTATCAGGTGAGCGTGGACCGAACTCGGAGCACCGTGCACAGTCCCGGTCTCCGTATCCCTCGGTTAGACCCACACTCAGAGCACCGTGCACAGTCCCGGTCTCCGTATCCCCCGGTTAGACCCACACTCGGAGCACCGTGCACAGTCCCGGTCTCCGTAACCCTCGGTTAGACCCACACTCGGAGTACCGTGCACAGTCCCGGTCTCCCCATCCCTCGGTCAGACCCACACTCGGAGCACCGTGCACAGTCCCGGTCTCCGTATCCCTCGGTCAGACCCACACTCGGAGCACCGTGCACAGTCCCGGTCTCCCTATCCCTCGGTCAGACCCACACTCGGTGCACCGTGCACAGTCCCGGTCTCCGTATCCCTCGGTTAGACCCGCACTCGGAGCACCGTGCACAGTCCCGGTCTCCGTGTCCCTCGGTCAGACCCACACTCGGAGCACCGTGCACAGTCCCGGTCTCCATATCCCTCGCTCAGACCCACACTCGGAACACCGTGCACAGTCCCGGTCTCCATATCCCTCGGTCAGACCCACACTCGGAGCACCGTGCACAGTCCCGGTCTCCGTATCCCTCGGTTAGACCCGCACTCGGAGCACCGTGCACAGTCCCGGTCTCCGTGTCCCTCGGTCAGACCCGCACTCGGAGCACCGTGCACAGTCCCGGTCTCTGTATCCCTCGGTTAGACCCACACTCGGAGCACCGTGCACAGTCCCGGTCTCCGTGTCCCTCGGTCAGACCCACACTCGGAGCACCGTGCACAGTCCCGGTCTCCGTGTCCCTCGGTTAGACCCACACTCGGAGCACCGTGCACAGTCCCGGTCTCCGTGTCCCTCGGTTAGACCAACACTCGGAGCACCGTGCTCAGTTCCAGTCTCCGTATCCCTCGGTAAGACCCACACTCGGAGCATCGTGCACAGTCCCAGTCTCCATATCCCTCGGTCAGACCCACACTGGGAGCACCGTGCACAGTCCCGGTCTCCGTATCCCTCGGTCAGACCCACACTCGGAGCACCGTGCACAGTCCCGGTCTCCGTATCCCTCGGTCAGACCCACACTCGGAGCACCGTGCACAGTCCCGGTCTCTGTATCCCTCGGTCAGACCCACACTCGGAGCACCGTGCACAGTCCCGGTCTCCGTATCCCTCGGTCAGACCCACACTCGGAGCACCGTGCACAGTCCCGGTTTCTGTATCCCTCGGTCAGACCCACACTCGGGGCACCGCGCACAGTCCCGGTCTCCGTATCCCTCGGTCAGACCCACACTCGGAGCACCGTGCACAGTCCCGGTCTCCGTATCCCTCGGTCAGACCCACACTCGGAGCACCGTGCACAGTCCCGGTCTCCGTATCCCTCGGTCAGACCCACACTCGGAGCACCGTGCACAGTCCCGGTTTCCGTATCCCTCGGTCAGACCCACACTCGGGGCACCGCGCACAGTCCCGGTCTCCGTATCCCTCGGTCAGACCCACACTCGGAGCACCATGCACAGTTCCGGTCTCCGTATCCCTCGGTTAGACCCACACTCGGAGCACCGTGCACAGTCCCGGTCTCCGTATCCCTCGGTCAGACCCACACTCGGAGCACCGTGCACAGTCCCGGTCTCCGTGTCCCTCGGTTAGACCCACTCTCGGAGCACCGTGCACAGTCACGGTCTCCGTATCCCTCGGTCAGACCCACACTCGGAGCACCGTGCGCAGTCCCGGTCTCCGTATCCCTCGGTTAGACCCACACTAGGAGCACCGTGCACAGTCCCGGTCTCCGTATTCCTCAGTTAGACCCACACTCGGAGCACCGTGCACAGTCCCGGTCTCCCTATCCCTCGGTCAGACCCACACTCGGAGCACCGTGCACAGTCCCGGTCCCCGTATCCCTCGGTCAGACCCACACTCGGAGCACCGTGCACAGTCCCGGTCTCCGTGTCACTCGGTTAGACCCACACTCGGAGCACCGTGCACAGTTCCGGTCTCCGTATCCCTCGGTCAAACCCACACTCGGAGCACCGTGCACAGTCCCGGTCTCCCTATTCCTCGGTCACACCCACACTTGGAGCACCGTGCACAGTCCCGGTCACTGTATCCCTCGGTCAGACCCACACTCGGAGCACCGTGCGGTCTCTGTATCCCTCGGTCAGACCCACACTCGGAGCACCGTGCACAGTCCCGGTCTCCCCATCCCTCGGTCAGACCCACACTCGGAGCACCGTGCACAGTCCCGGTCTCCGTATCCCTTGGTTAGACCCACACTCAGAGCACCGTGCACAGTCCCGGTCTCCGTATCCCCCGGTTAGACCCACACTCGGAGCACCGTGCACAGTCCCGGTCTCCCCATCCCTCGGTCAGACCCACACTCGGAGCACCGTGCACAGTCCCGGTCTCCGTATCCCTCGGTCAGACCCACACTCGGAGCACCGTGCACAGTCCCGGTCTCCCTATCCCTCGGTCAGACCCACACTCGGTGCACCGTGCACAGTCCCGGTCTCCGTATCCCTCGGTTAGACCCGCACTCGGAGCACCGTGCACAGTCCCGGTCTCTGTATCCCTCGGTTAGACCCACACTCGGAGCACCGTGCACAGTCCCGGTCTCCGTGTCCCTCGGTCAGACCCACACTCGGAGCACCGTGCACAGTCCCGGTCTCCGTGTCCCTCGGTTAGACCCACACTCGGAGCACCGTGCACAGTCCCGGTCTCCGTGTCCCTCGGTTAGACCAACACTCGGAGCACCGTGCTCAGTTCCAGTCTCCGTATCCCTCGGTCAGACCCACACTCGGAGCATCGTGCACAGTCCCAGTCTCCATATCCCTCGGTCAGACCCACACTGGGAGCACCGTGCACAGTCCCGGTCTCCGTATCCCTCGGTCAGACCCACACTCGGAGCACCGTGCACAGTCCCGGTCTCCGTATCCCTCGGTCAGACCCACACTCGGAGCACCGTGCACAGTCCCGGTCTCTGTATCCCTCGGTCAGACCCACACTCGGAGCACCGTGCACAGTGCCGGTCTCCGTATCCCTCGGTCAGACCCACACTCGGAGCACCGTGCACAGTCCCGGTTTCTGTATCCCTCGGTCAGACCCACACTCGGGGCACCGCGCACAGTCCCGGTCTCCGTATCCCTCGGTCAGACCCACACTCGGAGCACCGTGCACAGTCCCGGTCTCCGTATCCCTCGGTCAGACCCACACTCGGAGCACCGTGCACAGTCCCGGTCTCCGTATCCCTCGGTCAGACCCACACTCGGAGCACCGTGCACAGTCCCGGTTTCCGTATCCCTCGGTCAGACCCACACTCGGGGCACCGCGCACAGTCCCGGTCTCCGTATCCCTCGGTCAGACCCACACTCGGAGCACCATGCACAGTTCCGGTCTCCGTATCCCTCGGTTAGACCCACACTCGGAGCACCGTGCACAGTCCCGGTCTCCGTATCCCTCGGTCAGACCCACACTCGGAGCACCGTGCACAGTCCCGGTCTCCGTGTCCCTCGGTTAGACCCACTCTCGGAGCACCGTGCACAGTCACGGTCTCGGTATCCCTCGGTCAGACCCACACTCGGAGCACCGTGCGCAGTCCCGGTCTCCGTATCCCTCGGTTAGACCCACACTAGGAGCACCGTGCACAGTCCCGGTCTCCGTATTCCTCAGTTAGACCCACACTCGGAGCACCGTGCACAGTCCCGGTCTCCCTATCCCTCGGTCAGACCCACACTCGGAGCACCGTGCACAGTCCCGGTCCCCGTATCCCTCGGTCAGACCCACACTCGGAGCACCGTGCACAGTCCCGGTCTCCGTGTCCCTCGGTTAGACCCACACTCGGAGCACCGTGCACAGTTCCGGTCTCCGTATCCCTCGGTCAAACCCACACTCGGAGCACCGTGCACAGTCCCGGTCTCCCTATTCCTCGGTCACACCCACACTTGGAGCACCGTGCACAGTCCCGGTCACTGTATCCCTCGGTCAGACCCACACTCGGAGCACCGTGCGGTCTCTGTATCCCTCGGTCAGACCCACACTCGGAGCACCGTGCACAGTCCCGGTCTCCGTATCCCTCAGTCAGACCCACACTCGGAGCACCGTGCACAGTCCCGGTCTCCGTATCCCTCGGTCAAACCCACACTCGGAGCACCGTGCACAGTCCCGGTCTCCGTATCCCTCGGTCAGACCCACACTCGGAGCACCGTGCACAGTCCCGGTCTCCGTATCCCTCGGTCACACCCACACTTGGAGCACCGTGCACAGTCCCGGTCACTGTATCCCTCGGTCAGACCCACACTCGGAGCACCGTGCGGTCTCTGTATCCCTCGGTCAGACCCACACTCGGAGCACCGTGCACAGTCCCGGTCTCCGTATCCCTCAGTCAGACCCACACTCGGAGCACCGTGCACAGTCCCGGTCTCCGTGTCCCTCGGTTAGACCCACATTCGGAGCACCGTGCACAGTCCCAGTCTCCGTATCCCTCGGTCAGACCCACACTCGGAGCACCGTGCACAGTCCCGGTCTCCGAATCCCTCGGTTAGACCCACACTCGGAGCACCGTGCACAGTCCCGGTCTCCGTATCCCTCGGTTAGACCCACACTTGGAGCACCATGCACAGTCTCGGTCTCCGAATCCCTCGGTTAGAACCACACTCGGAGCACCGTGCACAGTCCCGGTCTCCCTACCCCTCGGTCAGACCCACACTCGGAGCACCGCGCACAGTCCCGGTCTCCCTATCCCTCGGTCAGACCCACACTCGGAGCACCGTGCACAGTCCCGGTCTCTGTAACCCTCGGTCAGACCCACACTCGGAGCACCGTACACAGTCCCGGTCTCCCTATCCCTCGGTCACACCCACACTTGGAGCACCGTGCACAGTCCCGGTCTCTTTATCCCTCGGTCAGACGCACACTCGGAGCACCGTGCACAGTCCCGGTCTCCGTATCCCTCGGTCACACCCACACTTGGAGCACCGTGCACAGTCCCGGTCTCTTTATCCCTCGGTCAGACGCACACTCGGAGCACCGTGCACAGTCCCGGTCTCCGTATCCCTCAGTCAGACCCACACTCGGAGCACCGTGCACAGTCCCGGTCTCCGTATCCCTCAGTCAGACCCACACTCGGAGCACCGTGCACAGTCCCGGTCTCCGTATCCCTCGGTTAGACCCACACTCGGAGCACCGTGCACAGTCCCGGTCTCCGTGTCTCTCGGTTAGACCCACACTCGGAGCACCGTGCACAGTCCCGGTCTCCGTATCCCTCGGTTAGGCCCACACTCGGAGCACCAGGCACAGTCCCGGTCTCCGTATCCCTCGGTTAGACCCACACTCGGAGCACCGCGCACAGGCCCGGTCTCCGTATCCCTCGGTTAGACCCACACTCGGAGCACCGTGCACAGTCCCGGTCTCCGTGTCCCTCGGTTAGACCCACACTCGGAGCACCGTGCACAGTTCCGGTCTCCGTATCCCTCGGTCAGACCCACACTCGGAGCACCGTGCACAGTCCCGGTCTCCCTATTCCTCGGTCACACCCACACTTGGAGCACCGTGCACAGTCCCGGTCACTGTATCCCTCGGTCAGACCCAACTCGGAGCACCGTGCGGTCTCTGTATCCCTCGGTCAGACCCACACTCGGAGCACCGTGCACAGTCCCGGTCTCCGTATCCCTCAGTCAGACCCACACTCGGAGTACCGTGCACAGTCCCGGTCTCCGTATCCCTCAGTCAGACCCATACTCGGAGCACCGTGCACAGTCCCGGTCTCCGTATCCCTCGGTTAGACCCACACTCGGAGCACCGTGCACAGTCCCGGTCTCCGTGTCTCTCGGTTAGACCCACACTCGGAGCACCGTGCACAGTCCCGGTCTCCGTATCCCTCGGTTAGGCCCACACTCGGAGCACCAGGCACAGTCCCGGTCTCCGTATCCCTCGGTCAGACCCACACTCGGAGCACCATGCACAGTCCCGGTCTCCGTATCCTTCGGTCAGACCCACACTCGGAGCACCGTGCACAGTCCCGGTCTCTGTATCCCTCGGTTAGACCCACACTCAGAGCACTGTCCACAGTCCAGGTCTCCCTAGCCCTCGGTTAGACCAACACTCGGAGCACCGTGCACAGTCCCGGTCTCCGTATCCCTCGGTTAGACCCACACTCGGAGCACCGTGCACAGTCCCGGTCTCCGTATCCCTCGGTTAGACCCACACTCGGAGCACCGTGCACAGTCCCGGTCTCCCTATCCCTCGGTCAGACCCACACTCGGAGCACAGTGCACAGTCCCGGTCTCCGTGTCCCTCGGTTAGACCCACACTCGGAGCACGTTGCACAGTCCCGGTCTCCGTATCCCTCGGTTAGACCCACACTCGGAGCACCGTGCACAGTCCCGGTCTCCGTGTCTCTCGGTTAGACCCACACTCGGAGCACCGTGCACAGTCCCGGTCTCCGTATCCCTCGGTTAGGCCCACACTCGGAGCACCAGGCACAGTCCCGGTCTCCGTATCCCTCGGTCAGACCCACACTCGGAGCACCATGCACAGTCCCGGTCTCCGTATCCCTCGGTCAGACCCACACTCGGAGCACCGTGCACAGTCCCGGTCTCTGTATCCCTCGGTTAGACCCACACTCAGAGCACTGTCCACAGTCCAGGTCTCCCTAGCCCTCGGTTAGACCAACACTCGGAGCACCGTGCACAGTTATGGTCTCCCTATCCCTCGGTCAGACCCACACTCGGAGCACCGTGCACAGTCCCGGCCTCCGTGTCCCTCGGTTAGACCCACACTCGGAGCACCGCGCACAGGCCCGGTCTCCGTATCCCTCGGTTAGACCCACACTCGGAGCACCGTGCACAGTCCCGGTCTCCGTGTCCCTCGGTTAGACCCACACTCGGAGCACCGTGCACAGTTCCGGTCTCCGTATCCCTCGGTCAGACCCACACTCGGAGCACCGTGCACAGTCCCGGTCTCCGTGTCCCTCGGTTAGACCCACACTCGGAGCACCGTGCACAGTCCCGGTCTCCGTGTCCCTCGGTCAGACCCACACTCGGAGCACCGTGCACAGTTCCGGTCTCCGTATCCCTCGGTCAGACCCACACTCGGAGCACCGTGCACAGTTCTGGTCTCCGTATCCCTCGGTTAGACCGACACTCGGAGCACCGTGCACAGTCCCGGTCTCCGAATCCCTCGGTTAGACCCACACTCGGAGCACCGTGCACAGTTCCGGTCTCCCTATCCCTCGGTTAGACCCACACTCGGAGCACCGTGCACAGTCCCGGTCTCCCTATCCCTCGGTTAGACCCACACTCAGAGCACTGTCCACAGTCCAGGTCTCCCTAGCCCTCGGTTAGACCAACACTCGGAGCACCGTGCACAGTCCCGGTCTCCCTATCCCTCAGTCAGACCCACACTCGGAGCACCGTGCACAGTCCCTGTCCCCGTATCCCTCGGTCAGACCCACACTCGGAGCACCGTGCACAGTCCCGGTCTCCGTGTCCCTCGGTTAGACCCACACTCGGAGCACCGTGCACAGTCCCGGTCTCCGTATCCCTCGGTCAAACCCACACTCGGAGCACCGTGCACAGTCCCGGTCTCCCTATTCCTCGGTCACACCCACACTTGGAGCACCGTGCACAGTCCCGGTCACTGTATCCCTCGGTCAGACCCACACTCGGAGCACCGTGCGGTCTCTGTATCCCTCGGTCAGACCCACACTCGGAGCACCGTGCACAGTCCCGGTCTCCGTATCCCTCAGTCAGACCCACACTCGGAGTACCGTGCACAGTCCCGGTCTCCGTATCCCTCAGTCAGACCCACACCCGGAGCACCGTGCACAGTCCCGGTCCCCGTGTCCCTCGGTTAGACCCACATTCGGAGCACCGTGCACAGTCCCAGTCTCCGTGTCCCTCGGTCAGACCCACACTCGGAGCACCGTGCACAGTCCCGGTCTCCGAATCCCTCGGTTAGACCCACACTCGGAGCACCGTGCACAGTCCCGGTCTCCGTATCCCTCGGTCAGACCCACACTCGGAGCTCCGTGCACAGTCTCGGTCTCCGAATCCCTCGGTTAGACCCACACTCGGAGCACCGTGCACAGTCCCGGTCTCCCTACCCCTCGGTCAGACCCACACTCCGAGCACCGCGCACAGTCCCGGTCTCCCTATCCCTCGGTCACACCCACACTTGCAGCACCGTGCACAGTCCCGGTCTCTTTATCCCTCGGTCAGACGCACACTCGGAGCACCGTGCACAGTCCCGGTCTCCGTATCCCTCAGTCAGACCCACACTCGGAGCACCGTGCACAGTCCCGGTCTCCGTATCCCTCAGTCAGACCCACACTCGGAGCACCGTGCACAGTCCCGGTCTCCGTATCCCTCGGTTAGACCCACACTCGGAGCACCGTGCACAGTCCCGG
Organism: Scyliorhinus torazame; assembly: GCF_047496885.1. Classification (NCBI taxonomy): domain Eukaryota; kingdom Metazoa; phylum Chordata; class Chondrichthyes; order Carcharhiniformes; family Scyliorhinidae; genus Scyliorhinus; species Scyliorhinus torazame. The sequence goes on from NW_027308995.1 coordinate 52,587, forward strand.
TCTCCGTGTCTCTCGGTTAGACCCACACTCGGAGCACCGTGCACAGTCCCGGTCTCCGTATCCCTCGGTTAGGCCCACACTCGGAGCACCAGGCACAGTCCCGGTCTCCGTATCCCTCGGTTAGACCCACACTCGGAGCACCGCGCACAGGCCCGGTCTCCGTATCCCTCGGTTAGACCGACACTCGGAGCACCGTGCACAGTCCCGGTCTCCGTGTCCCTCGGTTAGACCCACACTCGGAGCACCGTGCACAGTTCCGGTCTCCGTATCCCTCGGTCAGACCCACACTCGGAGCACCGTGCACAGTCCCGGTCTCCCTATTCCTCGGTCACACCCACACTTGGAGCACCGTGCACAGTCCCGGTCACTGTATCCCTCGGTCAGACCCAACTCGGAGCACCGTGCGGTCTCTGTATCCCTCGGTCAGACCCACACTCGGAGCACCGTGCACAGTCCCGGTCTCCGTATCCCTCAGTCAGACCCACACTCGGAGTACCGTGCACAGTCCCGGTCTCCGTATCCCTCAGTCAGACCCACACTCGGAGCACCGTGCACAGTCCCGGTCTCCGTGTCCCTCGGTTAGACCCACATTCGGAGCACCGTGCACAGTCCCAGTCTCCGTATCCCTCGGTCAGACCCACACTCGGAGCACCGTGCACAGTCCCGGTCTCCGAATCCCTCGGTTAGACCCACACTCGGAGCACCGTGCACAGTCCCGGTCTCCGTATCCCTCGGTTAGACCCACACTTGGAGCACCATGCACAGTCTCGGTCTCCGAATCCCTCGGTTAGACCCACACTCGGAGCACCGTGCACAGTCCCGGTCTCCCTACCCCTCGGTCAGACCCACACTCGGAGCACCGCGCACAGTCCCGGTCTCCCTATCCCTCGGTCAGACCCACACTCGGAGCACCGTGCACAGTCCCGGTCTCTGTAACCCTCGGTCAGACCCACACTCGGAGCACCGTACACAGTCCCGGTCTCCCTATCCCTCGGTCACACCCACACTTGGAGCACCGTGCACAGTCCCGGTCTCTGTATCCCTCGGTCAGACGCACACTCGGAGCACCGTGCACAGTCCCGGTCTCCGTATCCCTCAGTCAGACCCACACTCGGAGCACCGTGCACAGTCCCGGTCTCCGTATCCCTCAGTCAGACCCACACTCGGAGCACCGTGCACAGTCCCGGTCTCCGTATCCCTCGGTTAGACCCACACTCGGAGCACCGTGCACAGTCCCGGTCTCCGTGTCTCTCGGTTAGACCCACACTCGGAGCACCGTGCACAGTCCCGGTCTCCGTATCCCTCGGTTAGGCCCACACTCGGAGCACCAGGCACAGTCCCGGTCTCCGTATCCCTCGGTCAGACCCACACTCGGAGCACCATGCACAGTCCCGGTCTCCGTATCCCTCGGTCAGACCCACACTCGGAGCACCGTGCACAGTCCCGGTCTCTGTATCCCTCGGTTAGACCCACACTCAGAGCACTGTCCACAGTCCAGGTCTCCCTAGCCCTCGGTTAGACCAACACTCGGAGCACCGTGCACAGTCCCGGTCTCCCTATCCCTCGGTCAGACCCACACTCGGAGCACCGTGCACAGTCCCGGCCTCCGTGTCCCTCGGTTAGACCCACACTCGGAGCACCGCGCACAGGCCCGGTCTCCGTATCCCTCGGTTAGACACACACTCGGAGCACCGTGCACAGTCCCAGTCTCCGTGTCCCTCGGTTAGACCCACACTCGGAGCACCGTGCACAGTTCCGGTCTCCGTATCCCTCGGTCAGACCCACACTCGGAGCACCGTGCACAGTCCCGGTCTCCGTGTCCCTCGGTTAGACCCACACTCGGAGCACCGTGCACAGTTCCGGTCTCCGTATCCCTCGGTCAGACCCACACTCGGAGCACCGTGCACAGTTCTGGTCTCCGTATCCCTCGGTTAGACCCACACTCGGAGCACCGTGCACAGTCCCGGTCTCTGTATCCCTCGGTTAGACCCACACTCGGAGCACCGTGTACAGTTCCGGTCTCCCTATCCCTCGGTTAGACCCACACTCGGAGCACCGTGCACAGTCCCGGTCTCCCTATCCCTCGGTTAGACCCACACTCAGAGCACTGTCCACAGTCCAGGTCTCCCTAGCCCTCGGTTAGACCAACACTCGGAGCACCGTGCACAGTCCCGGTCTCCCTATCCCTCGGTCAGACCCACACTCGGAGCACCGTGCACAGTCCCGGTCCCTGTATCCCTCGGTCAGACCCACACTCGGAGCACCGTGCACAGTTCCGGTCCCCGTATCCCTCGGTTAGACCCACACTCGGAGCACCGCGCACAGGCCCGGTCTCCGTATCCCTCGGTTAGACCCACACTCGGAGCACCGTGCACAGTCCCGGTCTCCGTGTCCCTCGGTTAGACCCACACTCGGAGCACCGTGCACAGTTCCGGTCTCCGTATCCCTCGGTCAGACCCACACTCGGAGCACCGTGCACAGTCCCGGTCTCCCTATTCCTCGGTCACACCCACACTTGGAGCACCGTGCACAGTCCCGGTCACTGTATCCCTCGGTCAGACCCACACTCGGAGCACCGTGCGGTCTCTGTATCCCTCGGTCAGACCCACACTCGGAGCACCGTGCACAGTCCCGGTCTCCGTATCCCTCAGTCAGACCCACACTCGGAGTACCGTGCACAGTCCCGGTCTCCGTATCCCTCAGTCAGACCCACACTCGGAGCACCGTGCACAGTCCCGGTCTCCGTATCCCTCGGTCAGACCCACACTCGGAGCACCGTGCACAGTCCCGGTCTCCGTATCCCTCGGTTAGACCCACACTCGGAGCACCGTGCACAGTCCCGGTCTCCGTGTCCCTCGGTTAGACACACACTCGGAGCACCGTGCACAGTCCCGGTCTCCGTATCCCTCGGTCAGACCCACACTCGGAGCACCGTGCACAGTCCCGGTCTCCATATCCCTCGGTTAGACCCACACTCGGAGCACCGTGCACAGTCCCGGTCTCCGTATCCCTCGATTAGATCCACACACGGAGCACCGTGCACAGTCCCGGTCTCCGTATCCCTCGGTTAGACCCACACTCGGAGCACCGTGCACAGTCCCGGTCTCCGTATCCCTCGGTTAGACCCACACTCGGAGCACCGTGCACAGTCCCGTTCTCCATATCCCTCAGTTAGACCCACACTCTGAGCACCGTGCAGAGTCCTAGTGAGATCACTTCTCTCTCCCTGTCTCTCTCTCTCTCTCTGTCTCTCTCTCTCCCTGTCTCTCTCTCTCTGTCTCTCCCTCTCTCTCTCTGTCTCTCTCTCTCTGTCTCTCTCTCTGACTCTCTCGCTCTCTCTCTCTCTCTGTCTCTCTCTCTGTCTCTCTCTCTCTCTCTCTCCCTGTCTCTCTCTGTCTCTCTCTCTGTGTCTCTCTCTCTCACACTCTCTCTGTCTCTCTCTCTCTCTCTCTGTCTCTCTCTCTCTCTCTCTGTCTCTCTCTCTCTCACACTCTCTCTGTCTCTCTCTGTCTCTCTCTCTCTCTGTTTCTCTCTCTGTCTCTCCCTCTCTGTCTCTCTCTCTGTCTCTCTCTCTCTCTCACACTCACTCACTCTCTCTCTCTCCCTCCCAGGCTGCTCACTGTGTCCTCGCCCAGAACCCTGAGAATGAGGAGCTTGCGAGATTTTACACTTACACCCAACGGACCATCAGCAAGAGGCTGGTTCTTCGTCAGTGAGTATCAGAGAGAGAGAGTGAGGGACGGAGAGAGAGAGACTGGGGGGAGAGAGTGTGGGAGGGAGAGAGAGTGTGGGAGGGAGAGAGAGTGTGGGAGGGAGAGAGAGTGTGGGAGGGAGAGAGAGAGAGGGACGGAGAGAGAGAGAGAGAGAGTGTGGGAGGGAGAGGGAGAGAGAGTGTGGGAGGGAGAGGGAGAGAGAGAGTGTGGGAGGGAGAGAGAGAGTGTGGGAGGGAGAGAGAGAGAGAGTGTGGGAGGGAGAGGGAGAGAGAGAGTGTGGGAGGGAGAGAGAGAGTGTGGGAGGGAGAGAGAGAGTGTGGGAGGGAGAGAGAGAGTGTGGGAGGGAGAGAGAGAGTGTGGGAGGGAGAGAGAGAGTGTGGGAGGGAGAGAGAGAGTGTGGGAGGGAGAGAGTGAGTGTGGGAGGGAGAGAGAGAGAGTGTGGGAGGGAGAGAGAGAGAGTGTGGGAGGGAGAGAGAGAGAGAGAGAGAGTGTGGGAGGGAGAGAGAGTGTGGGAGGGAGAGAGAGTGTGGGAGGGAGAGAGAGTGTGTGGGAGGGAGAGAGAGAGTGTGTGGAGGGAGAGAGAGTGTGGGAGGGAGAGAGAGTGTGGGAGGGAGAGAGAGTGTGGGAGGGAGAGAGAGTGTGGGAGAGAGAGAGTGTGGGAGAGAGAGAGAGAGTGTGGAGGGAGAGAGTGAGTGTGGGAGGGAGAGAGAGAGAGAGTGTGGGAGGGAGAGAGAGAGAGTGTGGGAGGGAGAGAGAGAGAGAGTGTGGGAGGGAGAGAGAGTGTGGGAGGGAGAGAGAGTGTGGGAGGGAGAGAGAGTGTGGGAGAGAGTGTGGGAGAGAGAGAGAGTGTGGGAGAGAGAGAGTGTGGGAGAGAGAGAGTGTGGGAGGGAGAGAGAGTGTGGGAGAGAGAGAGAGTGTGGGAGAGAGAGAGAGTGTGGGAGAGAGAGAGAGTGTGGGAGAGAGAGAGAGTGTGGGAGGGAGAGAGAGAGTGTGGGAGGGAGAGAGAGTGTGGGAGGGAGAGAGAGTGTGGGAGAGAGAAGAGAGTGTGGGAGAGAGAGAGAGAGAGTGTGGGAGGGAGAGAGAGAGTGTGGGAGGAGGAGAGAGTGTGAGAGGCAGGGAGAGTGTGGGAGGGAGAGATAGCGTGGGAGGGAAAGAGAGTGTGGGAGAGAGAGAGAGTGTGGGAGAGAGAGAGAGTGTGGGAGAGAGAGAGTGTGGAGAGAGAGAGAGTGTGGGAGGGAGAGAGAGAGTGTGGGAGGGAGAGAGAGAGAGTGTGGGAGGGAGAGAGAGAGAGAGAGTGTGGGAGGGAGAGAGAGTGTGGGAGGGAGAGAGTGTGTGGGAGGGAGAGAGAGAGTGTGGGAGGGAGAGAGAGAGTGTGGGAGGAGAGAGAGTGTGGGAGGGAGAGAGAGAGTGGGAGGGAGAG